>NC_061112.1:146598212-146724205 GCF_002878395.1 Capsicum annuum | reverse complement strand
TGAGGAAATTAGGGGTATTTGTCAGGGTTGGGTTGGGTTTTAATGATTGGGTCGGCTTTATTAGGGTTGGGTTGGGTTTTTGTAAGGGATGGGTCGGATTTTAGTAAATGAATTCATTAAATGACGTGGACGAATAAAAAACGCGCGTGTCCAACACTACCTAGTCTTTGACTTTGGATAAGATTTAGAGGGGTGAAATAAATTCAGTTCAAAGTTGTTAAGAGGGTAAATAATTGTCATACAAGTTTAGGGTCTAAAGTAAATTTTGGCTATAAGTTTAGGGGGTGTTTCGATGTATTATCTCAGAACAAATTGATAATTACATAAATGAATGTTTCATTGTTGGATAATCAATTTAACATATAATAGAATATTTTCTCTATATTTTTTTTTTTACAGGTGTTTCTGTTGAGTTGTGATTTTATTCCTAAATAAATGTATGTTTAAGCCTTTAATTATAATTATTTAATATATTATTGAGTTTAAATATTTCAATTAAAATTAATTTGAAAATTGATAAAATTTAATGAAGGATAAATTGCTAAAGTTTTGTAAAAATGAACAGTAGTTTATTAAATCACGTGTCTAAGACAAAAATAAAGGAGGGAGTAAACAACCAACAAATGGAAAGAGAAGAATATATTCATTTCACTCGTGTACTCCATCACATCAGTGCAAAAGTCAATTCTACAGGAAACTTCCGACCAATTACCATCTCTTTTCAAAGACATTTTTCTCGGCAAGCAACAGTAATCGATGCCTTAAAAACTCCAAGGCAAGACAGACTCTCCAGTGTACTTCACTCGCTTCAACCTACGCACTTTGCCCAAATGGCCGGAGCTCTGTTGGGAGGAGCTGCTCTGGGTGTAGTCTTTGACAAACTCTTCAAAGTAGTTGTTGATGTTGGCATTAACATCGCCACTTTCCGTTCCAAATTCCTCAGCTTGGAGCAAACATTACTTCACATCGAACCGGTATTCGCCGACATTGAGAAGCTAAACAAGGCCTTAGACGGCCGTGAAGAAGAAACAGAAATGTTCAAGAAGAAGCTGATGGAAGGTGAAGAGCTAGTTCTCAAGTGCTCCAAGATTAAACGCTACGACGCGTTTAAGAGATGCAATTACTCCAGGAAACTGACCAAGTTGGAAAATTCACTTGTGAAATTCTGTCAGATACACGGGTTGATTCAGGTGTGTAGGGATAGTAAATTGATTCTGGTTAAGGTTAATGATAATGGTAAGAAATTGGATGAGCTTCGATCGATGGTGAAAGGTCTTTCGTTGTCGAGGAGTAGTATTGGATTTACGAATTCGATTGGGTCTTCAGGATGGATGAATGGTTCTAGTTTTGGTAGCTCAAATGGATTTTCAGGATGGTCTGATGTGCCTCCAGTTCCTGATTCTGTGGTTGGGTTTCAAGTGCCACTTCAAGAATTGAAATTGAAGTTGCTTCAACAGAAAGATCAGGTGTTGGTTCTTTCTGCTCCTCCTGGCTGTGGAAAGACTACTTTGGCAGCGATGGTTTGTCAAGAAGAGGATATCAAAGGTAGTTGCCTATTTATTTTTTTGCCATGTAAAATGTATCTCACACTGTTTTTCTTGTTTAATTCTTCGTAATGTGTAATATGCATGTCATGTATATCAATTTGTTATCCGTCCATACCAGTCGTTGTAGTATTGCTCCTGTAGCTTCTGGTACTTCAATTTCTGTTATTATTTGTTATCTTGTACTTCGACTATCATATCATTTTGTTGTAGTAGTTGTCCTGTTACTGTCTGCTATTTCTGTTACTTCTTTTTCTGGACTGCCTCATACTATTTGCAGCTGAGTGCCTACTGGAAACAACCTCGCTACCTCCGAGGTAGGGGTAAGGTATGCATAAGCTCTATCCTCCCCAAACCCCTGTTTGTATTATACTGGGTATGTTGTTGAAGAAAGTTCAATTAGCTCATTCTCCCCTTTGTCTTCAAATGGCATGAACTTGATGGCCAGCTCTTATTCTGTCGGTTTATCAGTTGAATTCTTATATGCATGCGTTTTAGTTTTATGCTTGCATAGGAACCACCTGAATACATCACATGAACGCAAAGTTGTGTTTTCTTGTTAGGCAAAGGAAAGAGAAAGGAGAAATTGTGTTATGGGTTGTGATTTACTGTATGTATAGCTTTTCCTCTTCCTCTGGTGTCACAATATCTTTTTGATGGTGTGAAAGAAATCCCCTTGTACCTAAAGAGTAGCTTGTTTTTTATCCCATAAAAGAAGAAATATCGCTTCTTTTATTGTAAATCTACTTATAGCTATACAGAATGCCGAAATTCTGGCAAGCCTATGGACGTGTATCTTAAATCATTTTCTATTAAGCTACTTGCTGAACTTTCAGCCTATTTGATCTTATTGTCTCTTAACAGCCAAATACAAGGACATCTTTTTTGTCACTGTTACCAAAACACTGAACATCAAACGCATTGTTGGGGAAATTTTTGAGAAGAAAGCCTGCAAGGTCCCAGAGTTTTCTACTGAGCATGATGCAATCCGCCAACTCAATAACCTCCTGAGAAGTACATCTCAGCCTGTATTACTGGTGTTGGATGATGTTTGGTCTGAATCAGATTTCATCATTGAGAATCTTATATTTCAGTTACCTGAATTTAAAATTTTGGTCACTTCAAGATTTGTGTTTCCAAGATTTGATACATATAAATTAAAGCTTTTGAGTGAGAAGGATGCAAAGGCTCTCTTCTGCACTTCAGCTTTTAAAGATAGCAGCCCTAATGTGCGACTTGATCTTGTTGATAAGGTAAAAGGCTATCTTTGTTTACAAAGATCTTTTGACTAATTATTCAGTTATGAATATAAACAAAATGTAAAGATAACACACAAAAAAAATAAAGGAGCAAATCCATCAAACACCAACTATAAGACGAGCGAAATAGGGAAGCTGCCTCCTGCTCCCAGCCCCCTTCTCTTGTTATGGGTTAAAGATGATACATTCTTAGGGAAAATACGACCTCCCTAATTTCATATAACTTAGATGAAGTTCTCTGCTTTGTGGATCTAAATGACGGCATTCAATGGCAGGTGGTGAGAAGTTGTGGTGGTTTTCCACTGGCTCTTAAAGTTGTAGGCCGTTCATTGTGTGGCCAGCCTGAGGGGATCTGGTTTGACAGAGTAATGAAACAGTCTAAAAGACGAATTCTCTTCCCTACTGAGAATGATTTGCTTCGTACTTTGCAATCCAGCATTGATGCCTTGGATGAAAAAGTTCTTTACAGCAGAGAAACATCTACATTGAGAGACTGTTACCTGGATTTAGGATCATTTCCTGAAGATCAAAGAATTCATCCTGCTGCTCTTTTGGATATGTGGGTGGAACGATACAATCTAGATGAAGATGGCATGAAGGCAATGACCATCTTCCTTGAACTTTCTTCACAAAACCTCGTTAATGTCGCCTTTGCAAGGTATAACTGGCTTCAATTTTTTCTTGAAACTGTACTGTGTTTGCTTTTTCATACATGTAATCAGTACATGGAACTAAAGTAGAAAAATGTTGGTTAAAGGGGAAAGGGAGGGGAGAAAGAAAGACGCAACAGAGTTAGATGGTCACATGTACACACTTGCAGGCTATCTGTTTCTATGCATCAATATTTAATTTGCTGAAGCCATGAATATTCTTTTCCACCTTCTAAATTCTTTTGGAGAAGATTAATAAATTTTATGACATTGAATAATGGGAACTTATAGAGTTCCGCTAGCAGAACATTCCAGTGGTTGGCTTCATTTTATCCTGGTTCCACCTTTTTGTTGTGTACTACTTCTGTGTGTCGGATTGTTGAACTTATCAAGTTAGCTGATATCCTTGAATAGATTCCTTTTCGAATATCTGATCAAACTTAGTTCATGCTTATTCACAGACAGGATGCACCAGCAGTTCTTGGCTTACATAACTTGCATTACGTACAGCAGCATGATATGCTGAGAGAACTGGTAATCCACCAGTGTGATGAAAAGCCGAAGCCGATGGAAGAGAGAATGAGAATGTATATCAACATCAAGGAGAATTTCTTTCCTGGTTGGTGGTTTGAGCAAAGACTTCAACCACTTCAAGCGGAGGTTTTGTCTATAATCACAGGTTTGTTATACTTATCCATCCCTTTTCCTCCTTTTGGTCAAAATTGGAAATGTCTTCTGCAAATTTGCTTCATCTTGTCTCTGCTATATAATTACCACAACATAAATCCGAATTGCAGATGAAAAATTCTCCTTCGACTGGTCTGAATGTGACATGCAATTTCCTAAAGTTGAAGTACTTGTGTTGAACTTTGAAACAAGGACCTACAACGTACCCCCTTTTGTAGAACAAATGAGCCAACTGAAGACACTGGTTGTGACAAATAATAGCTTCTTCCCAGCCACATTGAATAACGTTCAGCTTTGTTCTCTGCTCAATCTTAAGAGAATCAACCTGGAACGCATCTCAGTTACATCCATTTTCACAGCCAATCTTCAACTACCAAATTTGCGCAAAATCTCCCTGATCATGTGTGAAATCGGGGATGCATTTGAAAACTCTGCTGCAAAGATCCCTCACATGTGGCCAAAACTCGTAGAGATGAATATCGAGCACTGCAACGATCTAGTAGAAGTACCAGCTGAGATATGTGATCTTGTTCATCTTAAAATGCTCAGCATCTGTTATTGTCACGAACTGGTTGCCCTTCCCGAAGAGCTTGGGAAGTTGACAAATTTGAAAGTATTAAGGCTTCATTCTTGCACAAAATTGGTTGAGTTGCCAGAGTCGATAGTAAAACTTAATAAATTGGAATTTCTTGACGTATATGATTGCGTGGAGCTGGATAACTTGCCAATGGAAATGGATCAACTCTGTTCCTTACAGACCGTCTGCATGGGAAGCCGCCTGGGGTTTTCTGAGCTGCCCAATTCTGTACTAAAATTAGTAAAGTTGGAAGACGTTGTATGTGATGAAGAAACAGCCTCTTTATGGGAATCTTTTAAGAAATATCTGAGGAATCTGAGAATCACTGTGATAAAGGAAGATATCAATCTGAATTTGCTGCATAAGTCATTGTTTATCTGATTTTAAGTAAGATGAAGATGCTGTTGGAGCACTTACCTTGGTGGAACTTGAATATTGATGGATAGTGCGAAGCAAACTCTGGAATAACTTGGTCAACCACAACAATCGAGGGAAGTTTCTTGTGGCGACTTGGTCACTATGGCATTAAGTGGTGACGGACCAAAGTAATGTCCTTTCCCTCCGCTGATCAAGAACTCAGTAAATCCAGGTGGTGAGCCCCTGGACATGTCAAGGATGTACATCAGTTGTGGAAGCAGGCACCAAATTCCGTGAATTGGTTGAGAAAAGCCTATGGTTTCTGTTTAGCGTGAGTACTGAGAGAGAGTGGTTCGTCTTTGTGGGAACTGTAGCTTCTTTGGGGTTGCTTTCGGTTGTGGCCAGCCATCTTGATTTACTTACGCTTCTCTACCTTGGTAATTAATTATATCTGTAGTGCTAACTTACCTATGTCTAGTTGTGCTTTTTAAGTACATGGCGATGCAGGGATTATCAAAGACTTGGGGGCAGCGAGTAAGGGTCCGATCCCACACGTATTATAGCGCCGTGGCAGAGAAATGTGGCACATATTACAGTGCCATAGCGGAGAGGGTGAAGAAAATGAAGACCAAGCTGCAGAACAAGAACAGATTGTTGAATGTACTAAAACACTTGTAATAATAGTAAATATATATATTTATTTGCAAGTTCGTCTACATTTACCTCACTTTAATGAGTTCAAATATTATATTAAATAGGATAATTGTTTAAATAATAAAAGTGTAGAAAATAATTAAATTTAATATCTTTTGAGTATGAAAAGATGGAGAATTTATTTATTAAATCTAATCTTTATCAAAAATATTTTTAAAAATCAATCTGACATTCATCTACCATCTGTAAATTGCAATAAAATAATACAATGATAGAGATATCAAAATAATACAATCAAATCTAATCTTTACACACAAATATTTTCTCAAAGTCGTCCGACACTCATCTACCATCTGTAAACAATAACAAAATAATACGATAATAGAGATATCAAAATAATACAATTAAACCTAGCCTTTACATAAAAAAAATCCTCAAAGCCGACCAACATTTATTTATCACCTGTAAATTGTAACAAAATAATACAATAAAAGTGATATCAAAACATTACAATTAAACTTAAATTTTACGCACAAAAATCTCTCAAAGCCGTCGATATTATCTATGAACTGTAAACTACCACAAAATAACAAACTAATAGAGGTATTATGATAATACAATTAAATCTGACCTTTAAAAAAAAAAAAATTCAAAGTCGACCCACATTCATCTAGCATCTGTAAATTAAAATAAAATAATAAGATAATAAAGATATCAAAGCAATATAATTAAACCTAACATTTACACAAGAAATTCTTCAAAGCCAACCGACATTCATCTACGACCTGTAAACTATAAAAAACATACAATAATGATCACAAAGCTTTAATTTTGATCCAAATAGTTCTTGTCTGAGCAAAAATTTTGACCCTAAAGAATGATTTTGAATGAAAACAAAGAAGATATATATATATATATATATATATACACACACACACATATGTTCAATTCTATTATGCTGACAAAAATAATGAAGAAGTTGAGGGTTAAAAAATCAAGCATTCACCATCCATCTAGACATACAATCGAATCAAGATAGATAAGCATCAATCATATTTTTCCAATAGGCAAATCGATTCTTTCTCTAGTTTAACGTATATCTCAATATTTATAGAAGTATTGAGAGTATTATTTTACCATATATTTTAAGAGTCTCATATATTTTAGGAAGTAGTCTAAAGAAAAATATTAATTAATTTTCCTACCATATATTTTATGAATCCCACGTATTTTAAAAAATCTAGTTAATATAATAAAGAATAATTAAATAATAAATTAAAAAATAGTGAAAAGACAGTTTTGTCTAAATAAGAATCTTTTAATGAAGGAAAAAAAGTTCAAAATACTTTTTTAAGAGTTTTTACACTTTTAATATATTATTAATTATAGATTTTATATATATAGAGAGAGAGAGAGATGTGTGTGTGGACTTGATCTACTTCCAACTAATGTTATGCAATAGTAAATAAGGTTCAAGTTTAGGCTCACTTTCAGAATTATTTAACAGTTGATGCATTTAAAACTAAATGAATAAGACAAACGCATCTGGCATAGTTTAATTAGACTTCATATTCTATTTTAAGAATCCTTAGTTATATGAATTAAGTTAGATATAGTTTCAATCAGATGTACGATATGTTCTATTTTAATGAATTCTTAATTGTATGAATTAACTTGTATATTAGATATTGTGATGGAATTGACAAATTCAAGTTGAGGTGCTATCAATTGAAATATTATAAAAATAGTTACAAATATAATAAAGATAATAATATAATAATAAAAAATATCACTTTTATCTATTTAATTTTAATGAATAACAAAAAGTTTAATTAATAGTTGAAACATATGCAATATGCACCTGAGTGCCGACCTCAATCTGACCATTTTGAGCTGGAAGCAATTTCAAAAGCTACAAAAGTAAAAATGTAAGCTAAAGTGAAAAACATAAATCATTGAATCATTATCAAAAATTCTTCTCTTATTAAGTCCACCCTATTTCCAAATGAACATTCAAAAGATTCAATCTATAAAATTTCATAATTCAATCAAATTGGGTAAAATTTCTTTTGAAAATACATAACAATAATACCTGGTTCGTATTGTTGGTGGTAATGTGAAATTAATTAAGATACGCACAAGCTGACAGATAATATGATTATATTAAAAAAAACAAATAAGTTTATTCAGCAAAAAATACCAAGACAAATTAGGCTTACTTGGAAAAGAATTTGGAGCCGAAGTTTCAGATCTAATTCTTCGTTCAATATTTATAATCTTTCACTGTTTATGCTCTATGGAGGCATGCTTGTTTTGTCCAATTTCGAGTAAATATTTTTAACTCAAAGAGAAATATAAGAATTTATAAAAAGGAGAGAATTCATTATTTAAATTTTACCTGAAAGAGAAACACGATAAATTATTAAAAAGGAAAATTCAATTTAAAAATTTCACCTGAAAGAGAAACACAAAAAATATTAAAAAAGAAGAATTCATCTTGGGCATATTATGTTGAAAATCTAGTTTCAAACGAACAGCACAAATCTTAATTGGTATAAAGAAAAAATTTCCTACGATTATATATAGGACTTTATTAGGTTTGAACTCTAATTTACGTAGCATAATCCTAATTGAACTCTAATCAACATAGCACAATCTTAGCTTGTTTTATTTTTCAAAAATAAGGTAGATTTTACTTTTGTCAAAATAGTACTCCTATGCGGCAATATGTGCCAATATAGGTTAGGACTCTTATGAGAAACTTTTTGGCAAAAATAATGATCTCTTTATTTTTGAAAAAATATATATTATTAATATTTATATTTATGTATATTTGAGAAAAATAGTAAAAAGACGATTTTATCTATAGGAGAGTTTTTTAATAAGATCAAAAAATTCAAATGAATTCTCAAAGGGTATTCACACTTATAATATATTATAAATATAAATTAGTTTTACATATTATAATAATTCTCGGAAAGAACAGATAGTTGACCCGAAAGACTTCCCGTCAAACAGAAGTCGATAGTTGAGGACATGAGTGACTGTTGATCAATTGTCCAAAGATGATTCTGCTTGTTGTTCTTGCATTTTTCACACCCTGTGCATATTGTTTTATGCATAAAAGAAAAACATTACCTCCGTTGTCATATAGTTAAATTCGTACGTGAACCTTGCCGTGTAACACTAATGTAGAAATTGTACAGTAATTCCCAACTAGTTAGTTACTAGTTCTTGTCATACGTGGACGATTTGTAATCCAGATGCAGGGTTTGAAAAGTCATGTGATGGAAAAATAGTTCAATAGGACTACTAGCTAACCACGTGAAGGGTAGAATAGGGTTTGTACTCTCTCCGTTTCATAATAAATGAATTATTAAATTTTAACACATATATTAAAGAAAAAACATTAAAAACGTAAGTTTAACACAACTTTTCATGTTTATTCAAAAAAAAAAAGTTGACCTTATAATATCTTTTCAAAAGTTAATTGATTGTCAAATCATAAGGACAAATTTGAAAAAAAAAATAATAATTCATTTTGAAATATTAATAAATGCCCCAATAATTTACTTATTCTAAATCGGAGGGAGTATTAAGAAACTTTCAATCGGTTTCTGTAGTTCAATTGAATTAGAATTTGTCATAATTAGTTGATTTTGCATTAAGAAAAAGAATCTAAAGGGGGTACCACGTAAACTTAGCAAGTCCTTATTTACATGGTTCATTCTTTAAGGGTTCGTTTTGGCTTAATCACATTTTTTAATAAACTATTCATTTTTTAAAATTAACGATAACTTTTTCAATTTACCTTTACTTTTATCTGTTGTCAAGCTAATATTAATTATTATATTAAACGCAAGCACTCCAAAGCAATTTTAATCGCTTAGTGTATGCTTAGGGCTCGTTTGACCATGATTTTTTTATACTTTTTTGAAAAAAAATTCACTTATGTCAAATTTAATTATAAGTTAATGTTTGGCCATGAGAATTTCAAACACAAATTGAAGTTGTATTTGGAAAAATGAAAAACAAGAAAAAATTGTTTTCATTTTTTTTGTGTTTTTTTCTCTTACAAAAATTCAAAAACAACTCCAGTTATAATCATAAAAAAACACAACTTCAACTTTAATTTCGACTCCAACTTTAAAAATTCTAATTTTTCATTTGCAAACGCCTTACGTACTTCAAAATAAAATCACAAATGAAAAGAAGACTTCGAATCCAAACAACTCCTGCTTCACATCACTCCAAAAGTCAACACACAGTTGGTGACGAAACATCGGACCAATTGTCATCTGCTTTTCCTAGGACAAGGATGTCTCTGAGCGATATAGTTCACTCGCTTCGCCAAAGACTTTCCCAAGTGGCCTAAACCTTTTTCCAGTTTACGTAGCAATGGCCGCTTCTCTGGTGGGAGGGGCTGCTTTAGGTCCAGTATTCGACCTACTACTCAAAACAGTTGTTGATGTTGGCTTCAACATCGCCACTTTCCGTTCCAAATTCCTCAGCTTGAAACAAACACTGATGGACATCGAACCAGTTTTCACCGACATTCAGAAGCTCAGTAATGCCCTGAACGGCCGCGACGAAGAAATAGAGATGTTCAAGAAGAAACTGATGGAAGGTGAAGAGCTAGTCCGCAAGTGTTCCAAGGCTAAATGCTACGACGCTTTGAAGAAATGGAATTACTCGAGGAAACTGACCAAATTGGAGAATTCACTAGTGAAGTTCTGTCAGGTGCATGGGTTGATTCAGGTGTGTAGGGATAGTAAATTGATTCTGGTCAAGGTTAATGAAAATCATAAGAAATTGGATGAGATTCACTCGATGATGAGGAATGTTTCGTTGACGGGGTACGGGTCATCGGGGAGTAGTGTTGGATTTACGAATTCGATTGGGTCTTCAGGGTGGACGAATGGTTCTAGTTTTGGTAGCTCAAATGGGTTTTCAGGATGGTCTGATGTGCCTCCAGTTCCTGATTCTGTGGTTGGGTTTCAAGTGCCACTTCAAGAATTGAAATTGAAGTTGCTTCAACAGAAAGATCAAGTGTTGGTTCTTTCAGCACCTCCTGCCTGTGGGAAGACTACTTTGGCAGCAATGGTTTGTCAAGAAGAG
This sequence comes from Capsicum annuum, assembly GCF_002878395.1. Lineage (NCBI taxonomy): Eukaryota > Viridiplantae > Streptophyta > Magnoliopsida > Solanales > Solanaceae > Capsicum > Capsicum annuum. Next base: position 146,713,359 of record NC_061112.1, on the reverse strand, counting down.
GATATCAAAGGTACTTGCATATTTATTTTTTTGTCGTTTAATTAGTCATTTCTAGTCTGTGATATGCATGTCATGTATTTCAGTAATTGTTATCCGTCCATACCAGTAGTTCTAGTATTGCTCTTGTAGCTTCTGGTCCTTCATTTCGATTATTATTTGTTGCTTGTACTTCGACTGTCATATCATTTTGTTGTAGTTGTTGTCCTATTACTATCTGCTATTTCTATTTCTTTTTCTGGACTGCTTTGGACTATTTGCCCCTTGAGTCGAGGGTCTTTTGGAAACAACCTCTCCGTCTCTAAGGTTGTGGTAAGGTCTGCATACACTCTATCCTCCGCAAACCCCACTTTATATTACATTGTGTATGTTGTTGTTGTCGGAATAATTACGTAATCTCCTTTGGAAGAAAATTCAATCAACTCATTCTCCTATTTGTCTGTGGCATGAACTTGAAGGCTAGCTTCTTACTCAATCGGTTTATGAGTTGAATTCTGATATGTATGCGTTTTAGTTTTATGATTTCGTAGGAACCACTTGAGTACTTCACACGCATGTAAAGTTGTGTTTTCTTGTTAAGAGAAATTGTGTCCTGGGTTGTGATTTACTGTATGTATAACTTTTTCTCTTCCTCTGGTGTCACAATATCCTTTTGGTGGTGTGAAAGAAAGCCCCTTGTACCTAAAGACTAGCTTGTCTCTTATCCCATAATAGAAGAAATATAGCTTCTTTTTGTGTTAATCCACTTGTATCTACACAGAATACTGAATTATGGGAAGCATAGTTGACATGTAACGTTTCATCATGGTCTATTAAGCTTCTTGCTGTATATTCAGCATTTTTGATCTAATTGTCTCTTAACAGCCAAATACAGGAGCATCTTTTTTGTCGCTGTTACCAAAACACCAAACATCCGACGCATTGTTGGGGAAATTTTTGAGAAGAAAGACTACAAGGTCCCAGAGTTTGCTAATGAGCATGATGCAATCTGCCAACTCAATAATCTCCTTAGGAGAAGTACATCACATCCTGTATTGCTGGTGTTGGATGATGTTTGGTATGAATCAAATTTCATCATCGAGAATCTTATATTGCAGTTACCTGGATTTAAGATTTTGGTCACTTCTAGATTTGTGTTTCCAAGATTCGATACATATAAATTAAAGCTTTTGAGCGACAAGGATGCAAAGGCTCTCTTCTGCACGTCAGCTTTTAAAGATGGCACCCCTAATGTGCGACTTGATCTTGTTCATAAGGTAAAAAAAAAAATTTCGTTTATGTAGGTCTTTTGAGTAATTACTTGGTTATAAATATACACAAAATGTAAAGATAACGTACAAAAAAATAAAAGGAGCAAATCTATTATGCACTAGCTATAATACATGAGCAAAATAGGGCAGCTCCTCCCTCCCCCACCCTCGTTGGGGAAATAGGACATCCCCAAACTCATACAACTTATAAAGTTCTCTGCTTTGTGGATCTAAATGATGGCATGCAATAGCAGGTGTTGAGAAGTTGTGGCGGTTTTCCACTGGCTCTTCGAGTTGTAGGCCGGTCATTGTGTGGCCAGCCTGAGGGGATCTGGTTTGATAGAGTAATGATGCAGTCTAAAAGACAAATTCTCTTCCCTACTGAGAATGATTTGCTTCGTTCTTTGCAAGCCAGCATTGATGCCTTGGATGAAAAGGCTCTTTACAGCAGAGAAACAACTACATTTAGAGACTGCTACCTGGATTTGGGATCATTTCCTGAAGATCAAAGAATTCATCCTGCTGCTCTTTTGGATATTTGGGTGGAACGATACAATCTAGGTGAAGATGGCAGGACTGCAATGGCCATCTTCTTTGAACTTTCTTCACAAAACCTAGTTAATCTCGCCCTTGCAAGGTATAACTGGCTTCAATTTTGTCTTGAAACTGTAGTGTGTGTTTGCTACTTCATACATGTAATCTGTATGTGGAACCAAAGTAGAAAAATGTTAAAGGGGAAAAGGCTGGGAGAAACAAGAAGCAACAGAGTTAGATCACATGTACACACTTGCCGACTATCTGTTTGTGCGCACCAATTTTTAATGTGCTTAAGCGATGAAAATTCTTTTCCACCTTCTAAATTATTTTGGGGAGAAAATTATTAAACTTCATGACATAAGAATAATTGGAACGCATAGAGTTCCACCAGTAGAACACTCCAGTGGCTGGCTTATCAAGTTAGCTGATATCCTTGAACAGATTACTTCTTGAATATCTGATTAAAACTTAAATCACACTGATTCACAGACAGGATGCACCAGCAGTTCTTGGCTTACATAACTTGCATTACATACAGCAGCATGATATGCTTAGAGAACTGGTCATCCACCAGTGTGATGAGAAGCCGGTAGAAGAGAGAATGAGAATATACATCAACATCAAGGGGAATGACTTGAGGTGGTTTGAGCAAAGACTTCAACCACTTCAAGCGGAGGTTTTGTCTATAATCACAGGTTTGATATCCTTATCCATCCCTTCTCCTTTTTTGGTCAAAATTGGAAATGTCTTCTGCAAATTTGCTTCATCTTGTCTCTGCTACATAGTTACCACATCATAAATCTGAATTGCAGATGAAAAATTCTCCTCCGACTGGTCTGACTGTGACAGGCAATTTCCTAAAGTTGAAGTACTTGTGTTGAACTTTGAAACAAGGACCTACAATTTACCCCCTTTTGTAGAGCAAATGAACCAATTGAAGACACTGGTTGTGACAAATAATAGTTTCTTCCCAGCCACATTGAATAACTTTCAGCTTTGTTCTCTGCTCAATCTTAAGAGAATCAACCTGGAACGCATTTCAGTTACTTCCATTTTCACAGCCAATCTGCAACTACCAAATTTGCGCAAAATCTCCCTGATCATGTGTGAAATCAGGGAGGCATTTGAAAACTCTGCTGCAAAGATCCCTCACATGTGGCCAAAACTCGTAGAGATGAATATCGAGCACTGCAACGATCTAGTAGAAGTGCCAGCTGAGATATGTGATCTTGTTGATCTTAAAAAGCTCAGCATCTGTTATTGTCACGAACTGGTTGCCCTTCCCGAAGAGCTTGGAAAGTTGACGAATTTGAAAGTATTAAGGCTTCATTCTTGCACAAAATTGGCTGAGTTGCCAGAGTCGATAGTAAAACTTAATAAATTGGAATTTCTTGATGTATATGATTGTGTGGAGATGGATTACTTGCCAATGGAAATGGATCAACTCAGTTCTTTACAGACCGTCTGCATGGGGAGCCGCCTGGGGTTTTCTGAGCTGCCCAATTCTGTGCTAAAACTAGTAAAGTTGGAAGATGTTGTATGTGATGAAGAAACAGCCTCTTTATGGGAATTCTTTAAGGAATATCTGAGGAATCTGAGAATCACCGTGATAAAGGAAATCAATCTGAATTTGCTGCACAAGTCATTGTTTATTTGATTTGAAGTAAGATGCTGTAGGAGCACTTACCTTGGTGGAACTTGAATATGGATGGATAGTGCAAAGCAAACATACCTTGGCGGAACTTGAATATGGATGGATAGTGCGAAGCAAACTCTGGAATAACTTGGTCAGCCACAACAATCAAGGGAAGTTTCTTGTGGCGACTTGATGAGGTTCATATCACTGTCAGGAATTGACATCTTATGAGGAGCTTTCGTTGAGAGTTCTAATGGAGAAAAGCTAGTAGCTGAAGCAGTCTGGTGTAAGTTTTAATATTGAGAAGCACAATTAATAATTTAGTATATTGATTTTATCGAAGGGCCATCCCTATGTATCCTGAAATTTGGAAAGGTCATTAGACTGATGTATTCCTGTTTAAGCATTGTAAAATGCCATGCTCTGCAATCCATTTTAATATAGATACTTGTTTGCTAAGAAGTTAGTATCATTAGCAAAGAAATTTCTATGGGGCTGATTTCTTGCTGTATTTGATTGTCTCCCAAGAGAACTTGGTGATTCTTGTATCATATTGGACAGACCTGCCAAGATGAAGCATCATCTGCGGATTCATATAACTAACCCCAACTTATATTGGAATTGAGGCTTTTTGCTGTAGCATTGCAAAAAGATTTACCAGCACATCTCATTTAGTGTTCAGATATAAAGACATCATCTTAATCATTCAGATATGAACAAATGAGGCCTAAGATGTTACTGTCGCTTGACCATTATACGATAACGCACTTCACTATTAAGCAAAGCGTAGCATCAGCCAGAAGGACTAGTTAAAACTATACAAGGAGGAAAATCTGTGCAAACATCGTAATACATAAGCCCCAGGACTACAAGCATCTCAACTTACAAACACCACAAAGAACACATGGTTCGTTTGATACAAATGCAAATAAGCAAGTACAAGAGTCACAAAATAACTGCACTGTATGGTACTATAATAAGATTATGAACTCTAAGTATAAAAACTCCATTACTTTTTCAGCCAATTCCTCCTATGCTGATACGAGAAATAATTCATGGGCACACTAAGAGCCCCTTCCAGGATAAGAACTTGACTAATTACAAGCACTGAAAATACCCCCATGTTCTTGCTGCTGAGCCTTCAAATAATCTCTAAGCCTTACGCACAAACAAGTCCAGAAATGCGATTGCAGATACAACTTTCTTTTCACAACCATGGCATGCACTCACATTGCATATATGATCTCCCCGCTACTATCAATATCAAGATCAGGATCTGAATCCAAGTCATCCATGTCATCATCCATCATTTCCAAGTTATACAAGCCAACTGGTGGCACTGTTGCCTCTGAGATAATTTGCATGATCGTATCTATGCTCTGCATTGGCTGATCGGGCTCTTCAAACTGGTCGCTAATCATCTTATCATCCATCAAGTCCGCTGGAAGATTCTTCAAAAACCATACATGATTTCTGATTTCAGGCATTGTGATCCTCTGTGCCATGTGCAAAAGATGACTTAAGCATAAGTAACAACTACAGGCGACATTGTCTTCAAGACTACTATGTTACACTTGTTTCAATATCTCAAAAAGTTTTTCACACGTAAAGAAACTATAGTATTCTGGTTATTGTTCTATCTGCTCCAGATTATATTCATATAACAAGTGTATGAATTTCCTACTACTAGAAGTATAATACACAAGTCAAATTATATTCGTCAACTTCATGTCAGTCAAACAGATCTGTATAAGAAGGAACTTGGGACAACAAACTAGATGCCTTAGATACAATGTTATTGGATGGTGGTCAGTAGGCAAGCATGATCTCAAATCATAATTGAGGTCCCAATGCAATCACACAACAGAAAAATGCCAAAAATCCATCCACCAATTTCTGCATGCAGATTACTCTAAAACCCCACTAACCTGTGCCGGATCCCCAACAAAGATCCTTGAGATTAAGTGGCGACATTCCTCAGATATCTGAATGTTCTCAGGCATAGAATACTGCACGCTCAGGATTCTCTGCGTAGCAAAAAGCAGATTAACTTTTTTGTAATAAAAATTCCAAAAGAAATTGGAACAAAATCATTGCAATGATTAAGATGTACATTGATCGTCTTCCGAAAATCTTTTGGTTCATCAGGATCCTCAAAAGGGTATGCACCCACTAACATGACATACAATGTCACTCCACACGACCACACATCTGCAATCTGAAATAAAAACAATCTGTGACATTCTCCTGTTGATTGAAGTTCATGTTAAAATAGCACCAAATTACAAGAATACGCAAACATAATAGATAAATAGTAAATACCCAACACATCAAAAAACAAATTAACATATGCTCAGAATGAAGTGTTATACATCCTTGAAAGAAAAAAGACTGAAACATATGTTACAAGGTCACAGTTGAGGTAAAATTCATGGATGGTAATAGAACAAATATTATATAGCCAGAAGCCACACAATTAAAATATCCACAACTTTCCGTGCAACTTGCATTAAGTAAAACCCACCAGATACCTTAAATCCAGCAACAAAAGTACCCTCCACAATATAAACCTACATAAGCTAGTTACAGAGAAAGTTGAGGTACATTCTAGTTACAATACTTTGTTTTGCGACTTGTCCGCACTAGAAGTGTTTGTCCTTCCCACTTCTCCTCCATCAGAAACCCAGAATCCTTCACTATATAAACACATACAAGGTCTAATTTTTATTACATTCTGACTAGGTTGAAGGGGAGCTTTGAAGTAACTGGTAAAGTTGCTGACATGTGACCAGAAGGTCACGGGTTCAAGCCTTGGAAACAGCCTCTGGCAGAAGTGCAAGGTAAGGCTGCGTACACTACACCCTTGTGGTGAGGCCCTTCCCCGGACCTTGCGCATAGCGGGAGCTTTATTGCACCGGGCTGCCCTTTTTTAACTAGGTTGGTTAACTCGAATCAACATTAGAGCTTGTCCAACTGGCCAGCGCTAACAGAATCTAGTCCCTAGGAACTTAAGTTCAGAAATAGCAAGGTTTTGTTCTGAATTTATGACTCTGATCCATTTTTTCTGAACAAATTTCCAAACTTCTAGAAGCTCGCTATTAAGTATACAATATAACTACAAATAACAGGACTAGACTAGCTATTGTGTAGAGATGAAGTCGTCGAAACCCCAAAAAGGATTTGAACCTAGACAGCTGCACATACAAGATAGCTTACCCCAACATAATGTGGCCTTGAGCAAAATGGGCCACAAATGATCCTTTTATTAGTTTCAACTTTCTTTATATTTCAGTCACTCATATATGTACTATTATCTTTTTAGGCACCTTTAAGATGGCCTAAATTTCATATCTACTTATTCTCTCTTTCTTTTTGGTGGGCACGAATCCAGTCACTATTTGCTCCTCCTTTCTGGAGCACACTAATGGAAGGGGGGTGAAGTCAGGTAATCTACTGAATCCTCTTATGCTTCTGTTCATCAAGAAAACCATCTGCCTTCTTCTCCCTATTTTGGTGGACAAGAAGCATGCTCAGCTGGACATTCCAGATGACAATAAGTAAATGTCAAGTCAAACAGAAATCCGATTTGTAAGTGCAGGAAGGATTCATATGCATCACAGAAGAAAATTCCATAACAAAAATTAATGGTACTTGCTGTTATTGCTTTTTTTACATGAACAGTACTAACGCATAAAACCATTTTACCTTGCCATCATATTCCTGCCTCAACAAAACTTCTGGTGCGATATAAGCAGGAGTTCCCACTGTTGATTTTGGCTGTGAATGCAGCAGCGCAGACTGCAAAAAGTGCAAGTCATGATTAAGAGACCAGGGCACACACAAGTATACCGCTATATATGTATCTTTGTACAAAATTCAGACCACCTGAGATGGCCCTATCAGTGGCTAATGATGGGGCAGACCTATTACCTTGGAATAACCAAAATCACAAATTTTTAGCCGAGGAGCAGGGCTTCCATCAAGCAATGTATTTTCCAGCTTCAAGTCCCGATGACATACTTGCTTCAAGAAGAAATAGAACACAAACAGGCTAAATAAATAACCAAGATCTCCACATTTAATAAACTGAAAGAAATTGGGTAAATATTTCAGGGAAATCATTACCATGGAGTGACAGTAGCTGACACCAGATATAAGTTGCTGGAAAAAGAAGCGAGCCTGCGCAGGAAGAGATTATTTGACCTCATAAATCTCACACAGCAATAACCACAGTGCTCTATAGTTAGCAGATTTAATACCTCATCCTCGCTGAAGCGCCCTGCATTAGAAATTCTCTCAAAAAGCTCCCCACCAGATGCATATTCCATCACAATAGCGAGATGAGTTGGCGTCAGAATCACCTAGCGTAAAATTTTGAGCAAACCAATCATACATGTATAACCTCCTATCAGGATCTAAAGGGGAAGACAATGGCAAACCTCTTTGAATCTAATTATGTTAGGATGCCTCAGGGACCTGTGATTGATTATCTCCCGCTGAACGTTTTCATCTATCTGCAAGCCAGAAGACGGGAGAAGAAATGAGCAGTGTCATATGGATCTGACATACTTCACACTACTAACTTGTCATCATACTGTTGAACAGTTCCTTTCATCTAATGTGTCGACGGGAGAAACTAGGAGTGGCTCCATTAAAAGGTCTACAATTGCAAGCAGTAGACCAGGTCACATTTAAGCATTGGCACACAATCCAATACAAAGCTTCATCAATATTAAGCACAGCTTATGGTTTGATTTGTTTATTTACTTCATTACTGTAAAGAATATAAACATGTTAAAACACAAGTAACTAAAGGCAAAACATCGCTATAAGCACATGATTATAGTTAACCAGTAATACCTAAATAGATATTCATGCATACAGACCGAAAGACCATATGCCACTATTACAGTCAATACGTTTTGCTACTAAAAACCCACTGGAATAACTTATTTTACTGTAATATTCTCCATTCCTCCGATTCGATTATCAAAAAATATATTCTCCATTCCTCAGATTATCTACATATGGGAATGTCAGTCTAGTCACAAATATGAGTATGAGGGTTCCATACGCACTATTGTTTAAATATGCTCAAACCATGTCAGAGGCTCAAACAGTTGCGGGTATGAGTTATATTCTCTCTATATGGTTTTCTTGCATGCTCATCTCTTACCCTAACTTCTCAAGTTGAGTTAAGACCAACTTTTGAACAGCACAGCAGAACCAGACTCATCCATGATGTTGGATATTCACTATTGGACTGACATTGTACCTTATTTGCACTCCAAATATCTAGGCCTAGGCATGAGGATGGGCGTAAAGTCTCACATTTGTTCAAAACTTGAGGGTATGAGTTGTACTCTTATTTCTCCTATAACAGTGATGTCCATACCAACTTGCACGCATCTCGACTAATTCCACACGACACCTCCCACAAACACACGCATCGGGTAACTCTGCTCAACAAGACAAATAGGAAAAAATCGCCTAGTAATATTTTTTGTGGTACGTGTTGTAGTCTCTTCATATCATCTTGCACAATTTTCACCTTGAGCTAGCTTCCGGTATCAAGTTAAGTCCAAGTTCACTTTTCTTGACAAACCAGCTAAAACCTTTTCCAGCCAGTTAGAGCAGTAAATTTATCATCACCCAGTACAAAAAAATTACCAAGTTGGTACATGTTACTACACCTACCAGAAAACAAAGTTGAAGCGAAATCAGCCCCTTTTAGGTAACCTTTTTCGATAGTTTCCCAAAACAGCAGTAAATCAAATCAATGCTCTGTTAAAAGAGTTTAACGAACTTGTCACAAACTCACAATCATCCTGCTATAAATAAATCTACTAAAAAAAAGTTTCAGAAACTCCCACCAATGAATCACCTCATTTAACATTCACAATTTAGCAAAGACAGATCTAAGATCATAACTACAGAGCAACACTATTCCCATTGTTCACCTGAACTTTGTACAAACTATACTATAATCAAAAACTTTATTATACAAATGAAACAGCCGAATTTTGATTGAACACTAACCTTATCGCCTCTTTCAATATACTTAACGGCAACTAACTCTTTAGTTTGCTTATCAGTCATCAACCTGGCAACACCAAAGTTACCGGAGCCGATATCTTTAACAAAATCATAGCGGTCACTATCGTGCATGATCGGCATATCCATACACGGACCCGGACCTCGATCCATTCTCGTTCGCTACCTCAGATGCTCAAAGCTCGATTTACATTCCAGAAGCTTCCACCTACCAGAGCTGAAGATTATCGGTTTACCGAAGTGATAAGTCGGTTTTGCCCTCGGATAGGAAGCTATTAGTGAAGAAAATGGAGGAAATAAGGAACAAAGGCGGTGGTTTTTTGGTACTTTTTGACCTTTTTCCGGTCATGAAGTTTTTGGGGAGAAAGATATTTTTATGTATGGTCGGCAAAGTAATGAAAATATCTTCTGTTTATTTAATTATAGTTGATGATTAATTAATTAATTTGTTTATTTCTCTCTCTTTCTGCAACAGTTGAAATGGATTGAGGAAGAAGAAAGTGACGAGAAGTTGGTAAGAGAAGAAAGAGACGGCGTCGTTTTGATAAGTTGGATGTTGGAAACGACGGCGTTTTGAGAAAATCTTATCCTTTTAAAATTGCTTTTATTTGCTAGTTGTGATAGCAACTGATTTAGATGTTCCTTGTATTTACCCCACTTTTGGCTTTGTCTTTTTCTTTACTTTATAATACTATATTTTATTTATATATATTTATTATTTTGTTGCCCTTTCTGTTGGTCAGTTTTGTCAAATAGGGGACTATGCCTCAGGGTTTTAACTTTTAAATGGTCACCAAATGGATATTGTGTATTTTGGCGTGACCCTCAATTTGAGGTAAGGCATATTCTGTTCACGTTGATGTTACCGCTCGAAGTTATTGTGAAGTAACCCCCTCATTATTTTCACTTACTCTCCTTTTTACTCCTTTTTCTTTAACAAAAAAAAAAATTAAAAATAAAATAACATAAATATAAAAAAAATACTTCCCTTTTTACTTATTAAAAAGACAATTATTTACATAATTATTTTATTGTATTTTAATTAATTTGGAAAAAAAAATTAATGTTAAGAATAAAATAGAAAAATAAAAGTTATTTTTTCTTGATATGTCAAGAAGATAAGTAAAAATAAAAATAAGTGAGAAGTAAGAACGGAGGAAGTAGTTAGCATATTTTGACTTGATAATATCACGTTAATGTTGGGTTTGAAATCGAGAGGGCGACATGCGGAAGTTTAAAATTTGCAAATTAAGATGATGATAATTCAGATGACGCAATATAAACTAAAAACATAATATTATTGATATAATTTGGCTTATACTAAAGAAAACATAAAACTATTGGGTGAAAATCTCCCCATGAACAAAGACTCTTAAACAACTACGTTGTGAATATTATACTATTGTGTTATAGTATGAGAAAGAGAGTCATTCTATCTACAGAGTTCCAAAATCTTTCCTCCAAGAAATAGGTTTGTCAAATATGAAAAAGTTTTATATTTTTCCTTTTAGGAAAAATAAAAGTAATTAGAGAAAATGGTCAAAAGGCCCCTCAACCTTTACCTCAAATCCCAACTACACACTTATATTTTGCGGGGGTCCTATGACCCCCTGAATTAATTAAAAATGGAATATATATCTGTCTAAAAGTTCATGCCCAGATTTGTACATTGAGTGAGTTGCATGCGCCAATCAGCTAACGCCACGTAATATTATTATTTTTTTATATTAAAAAATTATTTTTATCCTATTTTTTCAAGGCTTATCATCTTCTTAATTTGAAATTGAAAATGAATAGGAACACTAAAGGGAAGGCTCATCATCTTCTTTCATTTTCTTAATTTGAAAAAAAAAAAGTGAACAAGAAAGGGAAAGTTGCTCTTCATCTTCTAATTTAAAATTGGAAACAAAGGAATCATATATACACATGTTAATTTTGGTTTGAATTTTTTATCCTTCTTCAAAAAAAGTGTTGGGTTCATGATTTTATTGCTCTTGTTAATTCGGGTGTTTTTCAAATGATTTCAAGTGATGAAATTGTTTTGAATGATCAAGTTCCAACTATAAATGCAAAATTATTTTATTACGAATCTGTGTGCTTTCCTCTGCTTTCCTCTGTTTTATATTACTTATGAGTGCCGTATTTATGATATGTAATCTGCTTCTGTGCTTTACTATGTATTTGTGTGGTATCTCGTGCCTTGAGCCGGGGGTCTATCGGAAACAACCTTTCTACTTCATCAGAGGTAGAGGTATGGACTGCGTACATCTTACTCCCCCAAACCCCACTAGGTGGGAATACACTGGGTTTGTTATTGTTGTTGTTGTTGTAGTAATCAAAATCAGAATCCCCAAATCGGCGATTTAGCCAAAATCGCGACAAAACTCAAAAAATAAAAATGCAAAATCGAATTATTGTGGTACAAATTGGTCACAATGCAGCTATGGGGTTTCGAAGAGGAGTTCTTAGCGCCCCTACTCGCAAAAATTCTGATCAGTTGAGTGAAAATTAAAGCTCCGGCGAAGCTGCATATTCTGGCGACGAGGTTTCGGTGAGTGTAATAAGGCAAAGTCAACATCAAAATATTTAGGATGATAATACGAACAGACCCACATCAAAAGTTTTTGGATGCCATTGATAAGTTCTTGGATGCGATTGTTTGAGTTCTTAGATGCCATTGTTTGTGAGAAAGAAGAAGAAGAAAGAACATGAATAAATAAAAATAATAATTAAAAATGAATAGAGAAAATAAATAAAGAAACAAAAAAATATTAATAAAAAAAATTCGTTCTCACTCTCTTTAAAGAGCGTGAAACACACTCTCTTGCCATGTCAACGTTTGGGGGTAATAATTCTATTTTTAAATAGTTCAGGGAGGTCATAGGACCCCCGCAAAATATAATTGTGTAGTTGAAATTTGGGATAAATTGAGATAAAGGTTAGGGGGACTTTTGACCATTTTCTCAAGTAATTATAATACTACTTTTATTTTCCTTCCAAAAAAAATAAAATTTAATTTTGATAAGAAAATTAAGGCAAAAACTCTAATAATTAATTCTATAAATTGATAATTAGTACTCTATTATTAAATGTTAGAAAATAATTTGGAGAATGAATATATAATATTAAAGATAAATATAAAAAAAAAAACTTTTTTTAATATTCAAAAATGTTAACAAAAAAATTTAGATCATTTGAATCTCAAAACAGATATCAAAACACATTGAGTTTCTAAAATTCTCTCGAGAGAGAAGTCTCCAGTGGGAATTGTTTATCGAATGAGAAACCAATTTTTTATTTTGTTGACGTCGTTCCATGAGAAGAGAGGAAAATTGCTGGTATATTAGAGTTCTTTTTATCAATATTTCCTTCATTTTATTTTACTCATTTCACATTACATATTGATTAAAAAAATAATTAATAATATGACTACTTTATCATAGCACCCCTATTAAATGATGGTTATATTTTAATTTGAAAAAGAAAAAAATAATTAATATTAAAGATTACAAAAAAAATTGTCTTGTCTTAATTATTGAAAAATAACAAGTAAAATGAAAAATCAAATTAAAAAATTTGAAAAGAGTAAAATGGGACGGAGAAAGTATTACCTCCTCAGCACCGTGAATTATCCACTTGACCTATGAAAGTGAAAATCTCTAGGGCCGTTTGGTAGTGTAAAATAAAATTATGATAGGAAATTATAGTATTAAATCATAAGATGAAGTTGAAGTTTTATTTCAATATGCAATTTAAATTTTTTATGTTATATGTTTTTTCATAAACATTAAACTCTCATAAATTGTGAAAGCTATCAAAATGCTCGATTCTTTATGTAATCTTATAAAACAAGTAAAATTTTATAATAAAAATACTATCACAAAGCTATTATGAAAAAAATACAATATTTATTAATCTAGCCTACTAGGAGAGACTACTTTCTAAGGCTAGATTACTGAGACTTAACTTGCCAATTGAAGATGACAAATGTGGTTTATGTGATGCTGACCAACTGGAGTCACAACAACGCTTGTCTGCGGAATGTGATTGGGTTAAAGAGGTGAAACAAGCTCTACAAGGATGGTCAGGTCTTCCATTGTTGAACTTTACATTCAAGCAATCGTTGAGATGGTACAAAAGTAGAAGGTGGAAGCAGTTCCACAAAGAAGTAGCCACAGCAATTTGGGGTGCAAGTATATATCACACGTGGAAAGCTAGAAATCGAAAGCAGTTTCAGAATTTGTTCGTATCGAGGGCTGTGGTGATAGGCCAGATTCAAAGGGAGATTAAGGAAAGAATTGAGCAACGGAAATGTACAAAGAAAGTCAATAGTTGTAGACAACTGATATAACATTTAGAATGTACGCAGTAACTATTTTCAGATGTGTAGCTTCGTTGACTTGAGGCATGAGAGCCTTGGCCCCTGCTTATAGGTGGCTAGGTTGCTTGTGTGCTCCTTAGGTGTATTGGATTTGGTTGGTATGGTAATATTTCACAGTTTATTGTCAAAAAAATAAATTAGTTCAATAAAAAAGTAAAATTGAATGAGTTATAGTGTGTTACTCTTTAATATAATCTTCCAACATTGTAAAGACAATCTCCCCACACGCTAAACTTGTATTTAACTAAGAAAAAATATTTTTTTATTAAACGTTGGTTTGAGTGAAGTTGTAGTAATAAACTTGGTTAGTGAATGAATTTGTTAAAAAATAATGAATTTGGTAAATAATAAGTAGTAAAGTAGGAATTGATTTGAAGCACTAATAAATGTTAATGTTGGTGAGAATAATGATTATATTGGATATACATGCTTTAAATAGTAATAACATAAATTTAAAATTTTATTTACATAGAAGATAAATGATTGGTAGATATAAATTATGTTATTTTTATTTTTTTTTATAAAATATAAACTTGTGGATGAATTTCTGTATTTAAAAAAAAAAAATCTCAAATCATAATATGAAATCCCAAATAAAACTTTTTGGAGAATTTGAGATTTTATCTCATAATATAAAATCAAAGTTAAAATGCATGTTCAAACGCTGATTTCATCTCATAATTTTAAATCACGAAATGAAATCACATCTCTACACTCGTACTTAGTTTTCAAGATAGAATTCATGTATGTTTGTTAAAAAGTGTAATAAATTTATCAACAACGTAATAGCATTTAAAGTCATGACTCAATAGGTGTTGTACAACTCATATCCTTTTGCAATCTTAGTAGTTTAATTAGCTGAATATCTAATCTCCACTTTGTTAATAAGAGTTCGACTCCACACATTGTAATTCCCGCCCCATTTCCCCTCTCCCTACCTCAAGATAGAAAGATCTATTTTGATTGATTTTCATTTTCCCAATCTGATTTGAACAATTGAAAAGTAGGAAGATAAATGTTGAGTCGTTATTTTATAACAGAAAGGTTAGGTCACCTAGAATTCTGTCTTACATATGTCTGCTAGAGATCTTCTATACCAAAGAGTTTATAAGCTTTAAAGTTGTGTATTTTTTCACTAGCTTCATCTACTATTTTTGTGTTAATTTTATAATTTATAGATAGCTGGTAACCCAAAAAGTAAGATCGCCTTAATGAATATCTAATGATGTGTGTATTTGGATGCCATAGTTTAGAGATTTCCCATTTGACTAAACTTTTATATCGTTGTTCTATTGTTCTGCCTTTAATTGGAAATCTTTCTACCAACTAGTTTGGAATTGAGGCGTAGTTTAATTAATTGTTTAATGAAGTCTAAACTATGATTCTTTATTATTGAAGTTGTTGAATAGTAAGATACATTTTACTTATATGTAATTTTTTTTAAAGAAAAAAAGTGTATGGTACATAGCTGGTGTTTAGAGAAGATTTAGTTCAAAGTCCACTTTCAAAACTTATTTTGAAAAATAAATACTTTTTTTGGTTTGACCGAATTTTTTAGGGCTTTGTGAGGTATGAATTTAAGTGTAAAATAAAAAAACCTTTTGGCACCTCTTATGTATTTATTAAATCTTTTAGAACCCCTTATTTATATATTTTTAACCCCATTCTTCCATTAAAGACAAAAAAAAAAAATTCTCACTCATCTTCTCTCGTTACTCTCTCCTGCTTCATCTCCTCTTTCCACCATTTTTCAATTTTGAGCTTGTGCAAATCATCTCCAACTTCGATCTTCAACTTCAAGTAAGTTATATTCATCTTCCGGTTAATTTGTGTTTCATATTGATGGATTTTTTTTTTCGAATTTGTTTGTGGTGGTTGAACTCGTTGGAGTTAAAAATAATTAGAATTTTTTCTGAAAACGGAGCTTGATTTTACTGAAATTGGTTGTTTTTAGTTGGTATTTACTTGATTGTTGATGGATAATTGGTGTATATCGATTATCCTTGGCAATTGCATGTTGAAATTTCTTCACTAATTTCATCGGAATGTGGCAAGATATGTGATTTTTGTTCAAACTTTTTTCCAATGTAATGATGTTGTAGAAGCATGTTCATGTTGGGGATTCCTTGGTTTGAATCATACTCGTATTTAATATTTTGACCCAAAAAGTTAATTTTTTTTTGAAAAAATAGGGCTTGATTTTACTTAAAATTTGTGTTTTTAAGTTGGTATTTGGTTTGATTGTGCATTACTTTTGTTGAATTTTAATTTTCCTCGACGATTGCATTGAGATTTTTGTCATTTTTTCTAAATTTTCGTGCTAAAAATCTGGGTTCCTTCCTGTTTTTGTTCAATATAATGGTGATTTAGATGCATGTTCTTGTGGGAGATGGAGTTGTTTTGGAAGAAACTTCTTCTGCAAATAGGCTTTTTTGGTGTTGCAACTGTTGTCATGTTAATAAACTACTAGGTCGATTAGGTATTGTGTTTACTGTTATAGTTGAGAAATGTTATTTTTTGTCCGTAGATCATAACAAATGGCTAGAGGTAACAAACGCAACGCTGTAGAAATTGATAGGTCTGAGAAAAGAAAAAAACAAGTAATCGATGAATCGGAGAATAGAAATTGCAATGAGGAAGCTGTTGAAACTTCGGTTTGAGATGAGCCGGAGGAAATAAAAATTGAGACTAGGATAGACGAGGAAGCATTAATCTTGTCCCACTGTACAAGGTTTATTTCGGATGAGAGGTACGACCTCGCCATAGTCCTGGATGATGTCGGATTATTTCCAGCTAAGATATCCGTTAGGTCCTGTTTGAAAATGTTTTATGAATTCAAACAAGTTGTGGTTGATCAACGTCTTAAGTCTAGGTTTAAGAATTCCTGTTTTGGTGGTTTATGGGACTTGTCAGAACATATGAAGTTTAACGGACAGCTTGTCCACTATACACTTATTCGCCGAGTTGAACAGGACAACAAGCTGGATGAAATGTAGTTCTGCATCAATGACAGACCTGCATGTTTTGACCTGAAAGAGTTTGCGCTAATCATGGGTTTAAACGTGGTGTTATCCCCGTGATTCAAAATATGTCAAAGCGATAGAGATGAGTGAAAATTTTTTCAAAAAGATTGAGAAAAAGAGGAGTGTAAATGTGAAGAGATTGTTGAAGCTTATTAGAGGTGGGAGGCTGGATAAGGAGGACAAGTTCAAATGTTGCTTGGTTTGGTTCGTGCACTGCAAATTGCTTGCACGCAACTTGTAAAAACTCATGGACATAGACACCATCAAGATGGTGGATAACTTGAGCTTCTTTGAGAGATACCCTTGGGGTAAGGATTCATTTGCCTTGACTCTAGACTATCTAAAGAAGCGGATAGACTTCAGCAGGCAGAAGAAGATATTTGTGACAAAGGAAATTTCATTGTACGCGCTCTACGAATTTTCCTGGGCATTTATGGTATTAGATTATAATCCATTGAAGTAGTTTATTATATACTGTAATTCATTTATGGTGTCTATACTCTACTCACTCTCGGTTATGTTTTTATTTTTTCTTTTGATCACAGATTTGGATATACGAAACCTTACCCGTGCTCGGCAGGGGAAATGATAAATCAACTGATGAACTGCTGTCCATTCCCCGATTGCTCAGATGGCACACCTTAAAAGGCGATAAATTAATTAAAGGTGATCCATATTTTAACGAATGGAGCACAAAGGTATGAAACCATTTTTTCGAAGAATACTCTTATCAATATTGTGTTGTTAATCAATCACATTTACCTATTTATCTGTAGAGAGTGCACCCGTACCTTATCCCCACAATCCGTGAAATGAAGCAGCACTACATGAAAAAGTTCAAAGCATTCACGGATGAATCGAAGGACACATTCATCGATGGCTTGAAGGCCCATCCGGAAGGGTGTGACTGTCATCACCTCATCGAAGAATGGTGATGATGGGGATGATGATCGGGATTTGGGTGGAAATATTATTTCAAGGCATATCACTCGGGGTGCGGGGACGAGTAAGTCAAGAGCATAAAAAAAGACACCGATGATTGAAAATCTGAAAGAGCGCGTGTTTAGGTTGGAGGAGTCGATCAAGGACATCGTTGATTTTGTAAAAGAGGAGAGGCTGAGGAGAGCAGAAAAGGAGAAGCAAAAGAAGAGAGATGAACATGAAGGTAATATCTGCTCTATATATTATAGAAGTTGCAAATTTTATATAACCCCTTTTACTTATAATAGAATCTATACCGTTCTTCATTAACCGATATCTTATTTTATTATAAATATGAAATACTTGAAAATACAGGTGTGCAGATGCAAAGTCAGCATTCAGCGGCGAGGGTTGTCCGCGACATCGCGATATTAATGAAGCTCTCCTTGAGGCAGGAGCTTTGAAACTCGATCAATACTGATGAAGTGATGATCTCTGAGGTTGAATCTGTATAAAGAAGAAAAATCTCGATGAAGGCGATGAACAGAAAGAAGAAAAAAATTAAGAAGCTGTTGATGAAGAAAAAAACAGAGCTGATGGATCAGCTGGTGTCGGGAAGGAGGATCAGGATGGAGGCAGGCAAGATATAGAAGATAAAAATGAGAAAAGTGTTTGTGTAGAAGAAAATAATGAAGGAGATGGAGAGAAAGCAGAAGAGAAGAATGCAGGAGAAGTAAGAGGGAGAAGAACATAAAGAAGAAAGAAAAATAATGCACCCGAAAAAGAAGGTATTGCGGAGAAAGAAAATGAGAATGAATTTTTAAAATTAGATGAATTTCTTAATGAAGTTACTCAGGACATCGACAAGATGCAAGTGAAAGACGAAAATGTTGAATGTTTAGACAATGTTTAATTTTTATTTGCGGTTGATGATTATTTTTATTAGACTAGACAATCTTAACTTTTAACTTTCAGCTTGGGATGTGTACAACTGAAAAATTTTGTTTTTTAAACTGCTTTTATAGTTTATGATAAACATTATAAATTTTATACAATCAACGTATCATTTCTTTTACATGAATGTCATTGTTGATTATAGACTCTGACTAAAAGGTAAAGTATATATAGTAAAGAGTTGTGTAGTCGATGAATGAAAAATTTAAACCGTATATAATATAAATAAAAAATAGTCGATTAATAAAAGAGTCAGAATACATTCAATCCCACTACACCCCCACTACACCTTTCTAAAAAGCTAAAACTAATAGTAAATCATACATCATAATTTTCATACTCTTTTCTTTTTCTTCAGTCATAGCCAACCTATGCTTAAGTTGATCTCTCTCAATTTCGATGTCTTTCAACAATTCATTTAAGTGATCAATCTTGTGTTTCGATTCTCTATTTAATGTCATAAGAAAATCCTTATTTTCTTCGGAATATCTAAGTCTTTCTAACATTTCAAATTTTGCAACGCCTTAAAATTTTGACACCTCGAAATCGGAGGAAAGCCACTTGAAATAAGAGCATCCATCATGATCCTAAAAAAATAAGGATAAATTATTAAATCGGATAATGTGATGAACAGAAATAAATTCTTACTTAAACAGAAACAAATCTTTTCAACTGTACAATTGTAGAATTTTTTACCCGAATTTATCGGTTCGTGATATTTTCAACACCGCGAAATTACCACAACGATAATATAAGAATATTTGGACATTTGAGATGACTGCGACATTATTATTGTTGAAGAAAAACTAGAAAGTGATGAATAAATGAACATATGGGAGTTTAAAAGGGTCCCTTTAATTAATATAGTAGGGCTACCTAAATCTGACCGTTGAAAAATTCTGACCGTTGGAATTGTACCATTGAAGAGAACTTAAATGGATTAACATTTACTTCAGAGGGTCTCTAAAGAATATTTATGTCTTCTATAATCGACTGTGTCATGTATGAATTATATACAGATATCAGTGTTGATGATCCTGTATATTGACTTATTATCGATTTAGACTAAGGTCGATTATAGACCTATCATACAGTCTATGATCAACTTACTGAATATATTGACAGCTTAAAATAATGGTAAAAAAAAGAAGAAATAAAATAAAATAAAATTAGAGTATGTCAATTAACACCTTTAAAACATTGTAAAACAATTTAGATACATCAATTGTGAGTCCCAATTATTTTTGAACGTGATCAAGTGTTATCTAAGACACGAAGTAGTCGTAGATCATTGAGAAGACACAGAAAAAGAAGAGAAAATAAAATAAAATAAAATAAAATAAAATAAATATTAATCATCCAAGCACTAAAGAAATACTACTTATCATTACAAGAGATTAGACTTGTGTGATGACCATAAGGAAGAGTGGTGGTTGTCACTTGTGAGTGTTCAATAGACAAGTAGTGTATGAGAACAAGGAGTCCTTCTCAACAGAGACGCTTGTTCTAGGTAATTGGTTGTTACTACCATTGTCCTCCCCGATACTCATTTGATCGAGTGTCCAATTGTGTTGTAATCTCATATTATGATATTTTGTCACTTTACATTGCGTGAATGATGTTTATTTATTTTATTTTATTTTATTTTATTTTATTTCTCCCCTTTAAATCTCACCTTCTTTGAAAATAAACCTATGATAATATCTTGAGTATATTATAGATAATTAACTTTATCTATACCAGACTATATTATTAGTGATGTATCGATCAATTGAGTCTATTTTCAAAGAAGGTGAGATTAAAAAAAAGGAGAAATAAAATAAAATAAAATAAATAAACATCATTCATGCAATGTAAAGTGATTAAATACCATAATATGAGATTACAAAACAATTGGACACTCGATCAAATGAGTATAAGGGAGGGCAATGATAGTAACAACCAATTACCTAGAACAAACGTCTCTGTTGAGAAAGACTCCTTATTCTCATACACTACTTGTTCATTGAACACTCACAAGTGACAACCACCACTCTTCCTTATGATCATCACACAAGTCTAATCTCTTGTTATGATAAGTAGTCATTCTTTAGTGCTTGGATGATTAATATTTATTTTATTTTTATTTTATTTACTCTCCTTTTTTGTGCCCTCTCAATGATCTACGACTACTTTGTGTCTTAGATAACACTTAATCACATTCAAAAGTGATTGAGACTCACAATTGATGTATCTAAATTGCTTTACAATGTTCTAATGGTGTTAATTGACATACTCTAATTTTATTTTATTTTATTTCTCTTTTTTTTGTCATTATTTTAAGCTGTCAATATATTCAGTAAGTTGATCATAGATTGTATGATAGGTCTATAATCGACCTTAGACTAAATGGATAATATGTCAATATACAGGATCATCAACACTGATATCAGTATACAATTCATACGTAACCTAGTATATATTCGTATTGAGCGTATATAATTCGTATTTAGCGTAGTCGATTATATATTCATATTGTACTTCAAGTTTAAACAGTGTTTGCATATCTTTAAACATGTACTACTGAAAAATCAACAAAGTCTGAAAGACATAAAATCATTATAGATAAATAGAATATCATGAAAACATAAACTTATTTATAGATGGATAAAGTTCATTGCATCTATATTTACAATTTTTGAAAAAAAAAATTCAAACAAAAAAACAAAAAATGAAGTTTTCATTTACATAATCCTACCATGAAAGCTTCATTCAGCAATGAACTAAAAAACAAACTAAACTAGACTAGACTACACTAGGGGGATGAAGAGGGGGTGATGAGTTCACGGAGGTCCAGGTTAAGCCTCTCAGCTATGGCCCAAAGAAAATGAGCCATCCTTCGGAGCTCTCTGTCCAGCCGCCGTTGATCGACGGCAAGACCCTAGAAAAGGAAATCCAGGTCACTCCGAAGCCTAAGCAACTCTATGTTGTCGATGGTTGTCATTCTGTACATTGGCCGTAATGTGTATCTCCTCCTACCCATCTTCTTCTCTCCTTAGTGTTTTCTTCAGAAATTTGGTTTAAAATCGACAAGGGCCTCTTTAAATAGGCTAGAGTATGAGACAATCGACCAATAGAAGTTGTACACATATTGATGAAAAAGGAGAAGGCGTGTGGAAATTGTAAATGAAAAGTCGTGGCGGTTGTGACAACCGAGGCATTTCAAATCGTATTATTTCCGCAGTGTAATAATTACATTGAAAAGTTCAGTGTATGAGGAAAAAGTTTTCTTTAATAGACTAAACGACTGGTTGATGATATACTATGCAGTTTAAACTATACCCCATCGACCATGCATCGATCCATTATATATTTTGAGTCCAGCCGATGTGTAATATGTATAGTCGATTTCATAACTTGGGATGACTGTTTTCAAAATGACATTTTTTCCAATGTGTCATAATTATTTTGAATTCAACATTGTATGAAGAAAAGGGTTGTTCAATAGACAACCAGGTAGGTTTATTATATACTACGTATTGAATATTTACTTTGTAGATCAAACACTGATATATTATATATTATGAGGCTGGTCGATTATTTCAGTCTATAATCTATTTAGTACTTAGTATATAATATATGAACTGGAATCGATAATGCACAACTAAAAAAGTTAATTTTAATTGCAGTTCAGTAGTTTTCAAAACAGAATACACATTACGTACTGTCCAGTGCATTTGAACAAACCAAAAACATAAAATACAATGTTAACCATATTATCCTACGTTAAGGCTGCATGTTGTTCTCTTATGTCCCGGCCTTTCCACTTGGAGCACTTGATTCTTTCTTGTACCTTGAAGGCTCCAACACACCTTTAACGTGTTTCACCCTCCTCCTTCCGAGTTTGGGATCAAAATCGGGTAGAAGAACTTGCATTTCTAGATACTCTCGCGCCACACTCCACTCCGACTCTAGTGGTGCTACACAAATAGGTTCCAAGTATGCAAAGAGGTATGATTCTTTTGAATATATTTGCGAAGAGTATTTGTAAATGCTAATGCTTTATTTGTCCCTGTTCTTCAAACGCAACGCTGCCATTGCATGAGTTCCTGGCAATTTCACCAAGTCACACTTTCTGCAAGAACATGACCGTCTTGAAAGATTAACTTTGGCAGAACGACCATAACCAAGCATGGTGAATTCGTCGGTGCTTCCATTTATATTGTTCACATATAATTTGTCGTCCTCGGTCATGTTTTCCCTCAAGATCATCTCGGCTACAGGAACGAATGTTGTCTTTGAATTGTCCACCTCCGCATACCTCTTCCTAAATATTTCTCCAAACCTATGTGCAATTGAATTGAAAATCGCTGCCACTGGATACTCTCTTTCGTCGCGCAACATTAAGTTGAGCGACTCGATGATGTTTGAGGTCATGACGTCGAATCAATTACCTGGAAAGTGAGTCTAGCTCCACTTTTCAAATCCAAATTCATGCTTGAGGCGAGCTGCTGCATTGGGGCATCTTTCTTTAAGGGCGTTGAAGTAGTCATTAAATTCTTTCAATATATACGCCTTGGCAGCATAGTAGTACAAATAGAGAGAATCGGAATAATGATGATTTGTTCGGAGATTTTCACCGAGATGCCTCATACAAACACCATGATGCGCAAGCATATAATGCCTGGTGAGGCCATTGGCTATGCTTACGTGTCTGTCAGATAACGCACAACTCTGGTTCGTCGACGACAAAGGCCTTAAACTTCTCGAAGAAGAAGCCCCACGACACATCGTTCTCCTTATCCACCACACAATAAGCTAAGGAATAGATATGATTCTGTGTATCTTGAGAGACACAGCACAACAGCATGCTCTCGTACTTGCCGGATAAATGCGTGCCATCAACGGCAACGACCTTTCTCATGTGTGCATATCCACGGATGGAGGCCCCAAACGTCATAAAGTAGTAAATAAACCTACCCGATTCCTCATCGACCATGAGAGAATTAATAGACCCGGAATTGAGGTCGTTGAAAACATATGAAAATACGGGAAGCACTGTATATCCATGCTCGGGCGTACCTCGAACTATGTTCTTTGTAATGATGCCTGACATCCAATACTTTCAATAGCTCAGCCTACAATGTAGCTCCCTAAATACGATCCTCTCGATCTCTTTCGAGCTTAGACCTTTGTTGTCAATGAAAAAATTCAAAATAAGTGAGGCAATGACCTCTACAGTGACATTCTTGTGCTTTCCCGTGACATGATCAACTCCACCAGTATGCTCTTTCACATACTTGTGGATATAAAATCAACTCGATTCTCCGATAGCACATGCGTGCACCATCCACCGGCAAGTAGGATCTACGCACCTCACCCTCAAGTATTTCTTACAACTCTTCACCGTTGTGTAATTGAACGACATTTTCACCGACGCCTGCTTCAACAAAAAATTCAACGTTTTCTTATCCTTGAATGTTTGTCTTACAAAAAGATTGGTACCGTCCGAGAAAGAGTAGCTTCTTTATGGTTTGAGCTGTCCGTCCTTACCTCCTCCACACTCCTCTTCTTCATAATCTTCACTATTATCCCATTCATCACCACCCATACAATTGTATTCCATTGACGTATCATCCACTGTAGGGGGTGGGGGTGGGGCTGATGTGGAAGCTTCTTCCCAGGACCTTCCAATAACTTTAACCCGCCATATAGGTTTGGAGTTATCAAAATCAACGCAAAACATGTATAGTTCCACGTGTCTATCATTTCTTATGAAAGTTGGTTGGATTTTACCCCTCCCATTCATCAAGTAACTAATTACCACCTCGCTTTGATCACAACTTAATTCATCGCTCTTCATTACGCTTTTAACCATGTCAGCGTATGAACCATTGCGACGAAGGTCAATGAACACTGTCTCTTTAGACATGGTTTTCCAAACCCAACATTTAGGAGTCTCCTCCTATTCACCAGAAAATATACCACCAACAACCACGTAATCTATAATAGACATTATATACCTCGATAATAGTATTTTATAGACTTGAATAGTGGTTTATGCGCCTAGACTTAATATATTGAAGTCGTCTTCTTCTTAGCTGCTGGCCGTACAGTGCACGATCGACCCTTTTCCGACGACCACCAAAATAATCCGACGAATTTTAGCTTACAAACAACCTAAGGAGTGTTAGAATGTTGCTATTGAGCCAAGAAACGATTCGAAATGTATGACTGATTTTCAAGCTTTTTGTATGAAAATGAAAGAAAAATTGGAGATAAAAATAAGCAAAAATGGCTTAAAACAATGGAGATAATGTCACTTTCTGATGGATGCCAGAAAATTCGATGAAAAATGGTCGGAAAATGGAGGAAATGGCGCCAAAATTGGGTGGTTGGTAGTGGATTAGTTGAGAAGCTTTGGGATATTTTATTTTTTAAATTAATTATCTAATATTTATATTTTTGGACATGGACTAAAGTATAGTTTTAAAAAAATTGAGGTTGAATTGGGAAAGGAGCTAAAGTATATATTTTGTAAGTTAAGGTCCCATTAAAGATTCTATTTTTTCAATTAAAAAAACTTATTGTCTAAATATCAAAAAAAGTTTTGGAAGTGGCCTTTTAGCCAACTCCCTGGTGTTGGGGAAAAGGTATAGGGACATGCCCATAGTCCACCAAGTTTTGATGTTGAAAATAACAGATTTCTCAAAAAAATTCATTTGGTGCCTCACAAATCAGTTGGGTGATGCTTCTTTTTGTCTCACAAAAAAATGAATCCAAAGTTTGTGGACACATAAAACTTGGGTTCTTTTTTTTTTTTTTTGTGTGCGTGAGACAAAGAAATGCATTAAATAACTAATGTCAGTTGTGAGAAACCGTAAAAAAAATTCAGATTTCTTAGTTACCAAAATATAAAACAAAAAACTATGGCTCGGTACTGAAAAGTTGGCATCTAAAAACGCTTAGTATAGTAAGTGACTTTTGGACTGGTATATAAATGATCATGAAGAGGAGGCTTGAAGTAACTGGTAAAGTTGCTGCCATGTGATCAGGAGGTCACAGGTTCAAATCTTGGAAACGGCTTCTGGCAGAAATACGTAAGGTTGCGTACGATACACCCTTGTGGTGGGGCCCTTCTCTGGACACAGCGCATAGCGGTAGCTTTAGTGCACCGGGCTGCCCTTTTATATAAATGATAATTTCTCAAGAAAAATGTACAAAAGATGATGAATATTGTAGTTGTATTCTAGGATAGTAGTTGCTGAGAGAGAGGCAGTGAGCATTGCTTGCTCTCCTTATAGCTGCTTTTCATGAAAATCTCCTTAGTAAGACACAACTGCAGCCACAAATGTGCACGTATTAAAACTTCTATGCTTAACATTTCAAAGATAGTGAACTCACATAGTTACAAGCTACACCATAAGAGTAGTTGACAAAACCCAAAAAAGAGAAAAAAGGAAAAGCTATTAGAGTCTTTGTTGAATATGGTGACAATCAAAAAAATCCATTGGGCAGTCGATATGGCTAAAAATCTCCTTTTCTTGTCCTGATACTTTATTATGGTTGATCATCTGCTAATTTTCTGAGGGGATGGCCTCTCTTCTATCTGACAGAATTCATTTTATGGAACGTAGTAGGGGGCTGAGGCATCATAATATTATTGTGATGGTTGAGCGACGTGTTTCTCTTGTCTTGTCAGCGATGGACAAGGCTTGATAATCTTAATTGCAGGTAATATAGTTGCACATTAAGGAGGTAACACTGCTTATTTCTTTTCCTCCTGCAACGAGGCATGAGGGTATTCATATTCTCGTTCATAGATATCACATAGTATATAACAGATGCTGTACGAGTCGTGTTCTCATATTAACAAAATATCTTAGACTAGGCTATCCTGGTTGGCCGGAAATATTTTTACACTATTAGTTCTGGCAAGAAAGATGAAAGTTGTAAAAAAGTGGTGATGGATTCGTCACAATATGCAGCCTCTATTCACAATTTCAGAAAGTTTACAAGGACAATGTTATGTCTGTTGCAGCTATTTGCTTCTGCTTATTGCCTCGCCAAAATGGTAAGAACTTAATTGCTTAATCTCTTAGATATATCCATGATAGTGTTTGGTCATTGTGGTCCACGGTGCATTATTCACATTTTCAAATTGCTAAGGCGGATTGTTATGTGTTTAATTTGCTCCTATATTTCTAGAAGTTCTTGTCAGATCAGATTTTATTTGTCAACAGGGAGAGTAACTCCATTTCTTAAATCTGCCTTTTCACATTATGGATTCAGACGTTCCAAAGAGAAAGGAAAAAGGGCACAATTCATGAATTCTTGCTCCCTTCCAGCTTTCTGATGATCTTTGGAAGTTTCTTGGTACAGAAGAGACTCAATTGTCACAGTCCGACATTATTTAGAGAATTACAGAGTACATTAAGCAAATTAAAATAACTTGCAGGTAGTCATAATTTTTGCAATTGGTTCTGTTATATCTCATTTGGAGCAATCCCATTTATTCTCTCTCTATATGTATGTGCATGTATTTTACACACACATATTTAGTATCTGAATTCTATATTCGAAAACTAGCCTAAAGAACGATATGACGCATCTTAATAGATAATCTTATGCTTCTAGCTTATGAAATTAAAGATTGCTTGTTAGCTATGGCATTCTCACTACATTTTGATCTTTCTAGTCAGAACCATATTCCATTCCGTTGGGCAATGGATTAATTCTTGAATCCTTCTTTGTTCAGGCCGGTAACTTTTCAGAGGTTGTTTTAAGGTTTTCACTAGCTATACATTGCTACACATGGGACTTCTACACTACAGAGTGTGGCTTCGATTTGCTCGAGGCCAATATACAAATGTCTGAAGGCTCTTAACTGGGGAGCAATCAGTCCATCCAAGGAAAATTTCGAAGAAAAGTTGTCCTATAATTCAAAATTATGATGAAGACTTTTGAGAAGTTATATTTTTAAGTGTGCTCAAGGATGAAGTGTATTTCTTATTTACATCCCCTAGGATGGTGTTTGTCTTCTCATGTAATTTACTTGGTAAGAATGTAGGGGAAAGCCAAAAAAAAAAAAAAAAAAACTTTGCTTTATGATTTCTGTCCAATTTTGGTTACTTTTGTCGTCCTTTCTAACCGAATAGGGAAATTAATCTTTAGTTCCTGCTACCTTCCCAGTTATTACTACAAGTCCACAACCAAAGACAGTACTTTCCTGCAAGAAGACCTCTGTCCATCTTTTATTATAAGACAGTACCATCGACTAGGTTTATTTCAGTAAATATTGAAGTGCGTCACTTCCAGATAGGTCAAACAATGAGCTGAAGACGAGCACATTCCTGGATATAAGCTCTCTGTAAAACTGAATGACATTGACATCTATTAATGCCTATTAGTTATAAGACGCGTTATAGAGTGGACTCTGTGATGTGCGCAAGGGTTCTTTGCCATGTTTGGTCGTGTCGTACCTGTTGCAGCATCAGTTTCAATTTTTGGACTTCCTAACTCACCAAGTCTTCTTTCTTTATCTTGAAGGATCCATCTGATAAGAGGAAAACAACATCGGATGAGAGGTTGAAAGAACTGTTTCATGTTGACAACTTCACAGGACACATTTTATAAAGGCAGAACAATGAATTGGTTATTGGTTGTGTGGTTCATACGCATCAAAATATTGAATTGGTTGCAAATTTCTTTGGTTATCCCTCGTGTTGCATACGGTTTAAATTTACTTCGTATACTGTAGAAAAAGTCTATGTCCTGACTTGTACACTGTCTTCTCATATGAGAAACGAGCACTTTTTTGTCCAACTGTTTAGCTAAGTTGGGACTACTGTTTTACATTTAAATGGTCATTGTTTAGAAGTATATCCAGTTGTGATTTGATGCAATTTATTTTTTGCTCTGCTTAATCCAGTATACACTCAGTGAGCGTTAAAAACATCCAGCTAATTAACAAATGCAAAGTTTTAATTCTTGAATACCAATTGCTAGAACTCTATTATGAAGAATTTCATTGCTGAGTGGTAAGAGCGCAATGCGAGAAACATGATTTAGGGACACACACGTCACAAGTAAGAAAAGTTAGGTTAAGGATGGAGAGGCAAGTCCATTATCCTCGGAGTTCCAAACTTTGTCGACTGATTTTCGAGTTTCTTAATTTTTTTAATAGGAATTTCAAAGGACAATAATTGTTGTTGGAATGGAGTGGTGTGGCAGAGTTGTTTGAGAAGAAAGTCAAGTAGATATTAAAGAAGTGGTGTATGTAGGAATCAAATCTTTCACACATTTAATGAATCAGTAATGGCCATTGAAAATTGGTGCATATGGTACCAGGCAAAGTTGCCGAAACCACTAGGTAACGTTCACAAGAAAGAAACAAGAATATGGGAATCATAATTCCCCTTATGGCAGTGTCCAATTTTAACAAAATAGGCCGGTGTGAAAAAAAGAGTGAACCACATCTAGTTGGTAACACATGGGATTTGCCCCAAAGTTTAGATACAACAGAGAACAAAATCCCAAAATCCTCAATGAATAAATTTTTTTTTTTTAAAAGTAAATAGTGAATGGTTGTTGCTTCTTAGCTTTTGATCAAGGAGGTACGGTTCCTCAACTACCTCACATTTGAATATTTGATGCCTTATGATAATAAAAACAAGAATCAAAATCATTGCCAAATATATGAACCTTATTATCTGTTTGTACTAAATTGAATAATGTAGAATTTGGATGTAAGTAATATCTTCTTCTTTTTTGGATAATATGCATCGTCAAACCCAGCTAATTATGA
Organism: Capsicum annuum; assembly: GCF_002878395.1. Taxonomy (NCBI): domain Eukaryota; kingdom Viridiplantae; phylum Streptophyta; class Magnoliopsida; order Solanales; family Solanaceae; genus Capsicum; species Capsicum annuum. Next base: position 146,683,820 of record NC_061112.1, on the reverse strand, counting down.
GTTGGAGTGTGTGGAATTTAGCCACGAGGATGGCATATTTGTCAAAATTCCACATTTAGCTTCTCAAGTTTAGATTCCATCCATGTGTTGAGATTTATGTTCAACTTAGATGTTCTTAGCTTCACATATACACAATCTCTTGTGTGAACTTAATTTTTCCAAGTCAAATACGTAAAATATTTTTTTTAATTTTAAAGTGGTAATGAGAATTTTAACTCAGAATCTCTGTATGCTTTGACATCATATTGAAGTGTGTGACTAATTTTATCTAAAAACTAGCTTAAATTATTAGTGTGAGAAATCTTGATAAATACTTTTTTGCAGAATCAATAACTTTATTTGTATTTAAATAAATTCATTCAATATGTAGAAATAAATTAAAAAGAATTGCCAAGGAAATTAATAAATTTAAAATCTTGACACCGTAGTATTGAGCTTAACCACATTTCATTTACTTAATTATGTTTTTAAGTCTCAACAATATAATAGATATCTTTCATGTGAATCCATTTGCATTTCTTTGCCAAAAGATGCACGAGAGAATCATTTTGTTAAGAATTAATTCGGATGGTGTAAGCAGAAACGAAAGGAAAATACCTCACACGAATTTACTCCTTTTTCTTTCTTTAATATTCGTTTATTTTTTATTTTCTTAAATAAGTAAAAATGATTTCCAACTAGATAGTGCATGTGAAGAAATAAGTGTTGTTTATTCTTCTCTTTTTATTTTATTTTTTGGGTTCTTTTATGGTCCTGGTTTCAAATTGTGATGCACTATCTGTAAGTGAATTACCTTGCATCCTTGCCCTTCCATAAGTATCTCAGTCAGAGAAAAAAATATATTTTCACTTTTAGCATGTTAAGAGAATAATATTTTTTTATATATATTTTTAATATTAATTATTTATTCTTAAAATTTTCAAGATCTCCACATCAATTAAATAATAGAGCAAAATTCAAAAATAGCATATCTATCCCCTTAATTATGAGTTTCATAGCAACAGTTTTATAATTACATAATATAACAAGTTGTATTTTGTATTTTTGCAAACTGTTGCTACAAAAATACAAATACATATGATTTTTACTGTCCTTATGATCGATATGTATTTTGTATTTTTGCAAATTGTTGCTACAAAAATACAAATACATATGCTACAAAATGTAATTTGATAAAAGTGTTGCTATTTTTTGTAATTTAATACTTAAGTATGTTACTTTATGTATTTTTTCCTAAATAGAATAATATGGGAGGGAGTACCAATCTAAGGATATTTTTGACAACATAAATTTCAACCTCTTTAGAGCTAATTACTCCATATTCCAACGCTTTTTAATATTACCAAAACCTTTGATTTAATCTACACGAATGCATCACTTAATTTTATAAGGATACATTATATTCCACACAGATACGTAACATTCTTTCAGATAAATCACTTCATTTTACATGAATACATTACATTCGTAAGTTTTAGAAAAATATAAAATTTATGTAATTATTAAAAGGATTGAGATTTTAAGTAATTACGATAAATTTAGTAGTATGATGTAATTTTTCCATCACAGTAAAAAGCTAAAAGGTATTTTTTATATAAAAAAAAAATCTTCTAAGAATATAAATACATGAAATCCACCCATTTTTCATATTGAAATCTATTAATAGAAAAGACAAATACAAAACGATTAAGAATTATGAAATGATTAGCTGATGACAAACATGGATAGTCCAAGAATACTTTTTTTTTAAAACATGCAGTGTTTTATTTATAATATAAAAATATTTACCAGTGTTAATATGATCCGGTCACAATCGTAATAGTAGAAGTCCTATTTACATTCTGCATAAAATTAATATAGTACACACTCGAATGAATAATAATTTTTACTCGTCTAACCGATAATACTCCATTCATATCAATGAGGAGCATAAGTGAACAATATTCGGGTAGTGCAATGTGATAAAACCTTTTGTTATTAATTCTAAAATAAATAAATATAACAACAGTTAAATGAATATTTGCAAAATATTAGGATCTTTAGGAAACAGCTAGAAGAAAAAGGAAGAAATTATGGACCCTCCATTGGTTGGACGCACAAGTAATTCCTAGCCACTGCTGCGGTTGATTGGTAAAAACTTATTGCATCGTGTATATATTAAAGTAATATTTTTTATTATAATTAAGTAATTAAATAAAATAAAATATATATTAATTAATTATAATTAAATAACACAAATTTTAAATTAAATGTATGACATGCATGTATTGATTTAATATATACATCGAGTATTTATAATAAATTAGTGAATTAATGTTTAATATCGTGTCTAATCCACCCATTTCTTTTTCATAAAAAGGAATAATAGATAATAAAATTGGTGCTGCTTCATGTTTGCCGCATATTTTTTTCGTAGTGCTTTTAAACCTCGTCTTTTCCGTTTGAAGTAATCATTGATCAATATTAAATAAATTTATCATATAAAAGTAGTTTCTCTATCAAGGATAATATTTTTTGGTATAAAATAGTAGAAAAGTTCAGGTGAGATACATTTTTTAGGTTTACTTTATTAATATTTCTTGTGTGGGGTAAGCTCTAAGATGGTCACTGGTGATATTTAGCTCCCATTTTCTTAGCCACCATATTTATATTTTCCATTGAATTCAATTTAAAACAACAACAGACTCAATGTATTCCTACAAAGTGAGGTCTGGAGAGGATTAAGTATACGCAGTTCATACCACTATCTTCAAAAAAGTAAAGAGGTTGTTTTCGATAGACAAACTAAAAATGTGTTTCTCAGATTACAAATAGTATAGTAAAAAATAACTGGCCATAAGAAAAAGGATTGATCATTTAGAAAAAGAAAAGAAAAAAGAAATTGCTATATATAATAAATTAACATTAACGAGTGGAGACTCCTGAAATTAAACGTTATGGAGATAGTCATGGTCATGCACATGCGACGGGAATCAAGAAAAATTTGTTGTTGCATAGCTCAGGTCAAATCAAGTGGTACCACCAGACATACAACAGATAGTTTCACGATCACACATTCACATTCCAACATTAGAAATTTTCACTACTACTATCTTTTTTTTTTTTTTTTTTTTTTTGTATAAATCGTCCGGTATCCGTTTTTTAGGAGTTCGATTATATTTGAATTCACCCCGCATCGGACCTCATTTTGGGGGGAAAGCTCTCAACAGAGTGTTTATCCATACCCTTGACCTCTGGGTATTCACTACTACTATCGGATATATAACTAGTTCAATGTACTTCTGTAATTGGTTTTGTATACTATTTAAACTTCTGTCGTCTTAAAATAAATGTCATTGAAGATTCCATCAAAATGGTAGTCCTCAAAATCATCACATGAGTTTACAAACTACAGAGAATGAGAACTATTCTTCTACATGCATCTTTATTTTATTATTTTTCTTCAAGTGAGAATGGAGAATATTAAAACTATGTATAGTATAGTATAAAAATAAACGGCTAGTTGGCTCTGAATCAGCTTGATTCTCCTACTTTATCTTATGAATCAAATTCAACCATTACAACTCTAAGAATAGAATCGCCTTTTCAAAAGCCAAAAAGTTCTTTTTATAAATTGGCTAAGATATATAAAACTTGCTTGTTTATCCTAAACTTGTGCATAATATAATAATCTGTAATAAACCACTCAACTATATATTCTCTGTCTCTTCGACTCCCATGATAAGAATTACTTTATCCCATTCTTGGGCACTTTGTCAATTAGGAAGTTATTGCTAATAACTTTTCATATTTGACTTCAAATCTTGTGTTCTAATATTGTGGATTATATTATTTTTTACAAAATTATGTCCACTTTGTCTTGCGTAGATCAAGTCAAGTCTTGCAGAATTTTCTACAGAGTTACATAAGTAACCAATGAATTGTTAATATGTAAAGCAATTCCACACTTAAAAACTAATTATACATGGAGTTGCTGCCCATACTTAAGTCTTAAGTGATTGGTCCTTGTACCCAAAGAAAAAGTTGGTATTTAATTAGTTGGAGCTGGTGAAACATCTTTAAGCTTTTAGATATTTCTAACTTCTTAAATGGTTAAAACTTGGATTCAATAGAAGGGTACTGTCTAGTAATTTTGGTTAGGAAAAATCACATAACTAAACGAAGTTAGAGCTATATTACAAAATATACCACAAGATTTTATTTTACAAAATATACCATTACAAAATCTACCCCTACAATAATGCCTCAACAAATAAACAAAATAAACAGGAGCAGCAACAACAAACAAGTGCTTAAAACACAACAAAACTGTAAAAACAAAATCACCTAACAAGTCCTTCCTTTCCTCCCGAAAGTGAAATCAAAAGAATCCCCAATAGAAAGTCATTCTACTGAAAATGCAAATGGTCCACAATCATCAACCCAAACGACAAAATAACCAATACCCAAATCAAAACTCTCTCTTTATACCCCAAACTCCTTGTCAATCTATAAATACCAAAAACCAACACAAAATCAGTTTGTGACCAATTTCGTTCGTTCCCATTTCAGTTTCCGGCGAAATCCATCGGGGACGAACGAAACAGACCTACCGCGTGAAAATTTGGTGAGGATTTTCTTGTTTTTCATGCTTTTTGGATTAACCGGAGTCAAAAATCACCACTGAAACTCATCTAAAACATCCCGAAATCGATCCCTATTTCAGTTGGCGGTGAAATCCACCGGGGACGAACAAAACAGACCGGTCGCGTGGGAATTTGGTGCAATTTTTTCTTGTTTTTCATGTTGCGGTAAATACGTAATTGTTATCGATGATATTCAATTGTAGCGGCAGAGATCGAGGACGTTGTATCTTCTCTAGTTATTTACATATTTATGTAAATGGTATACAAATAATATAGAAACTGATGTTTCTATAAACATGATATAAATATGATATACAAACTGGTGTTTCATAAAGGTTATATATTCTGTAAATGGCATAAAAATAATGTAGAAATTGGTGTTTCTATAACATATGCAATTGATATAGAAATTGATGTCATCTAAAAATTATTTAACTACATCCTAAAAATATGATATAAAAATTAGTGTTTCATAAAGACTATGTCAAAAAACTTATGACATTTGAATATGGTATATTTTTATGAGGTATAATAACCTTTTAAAATAATGATATAAAAATAATATATAAACTGGTGCTCTTGTAAATATAATATAAAATTGATATAGAAATTAGTGTCCTTTGAGGATTTGTTAACTATATTCAAAAACTATAATATAAATATGGTATAGAAAGTGGTATTTAGTAAAGGTTATTTCAAAAGAACTTATGACAGTTGAATAGTTGGTAGATTTTATAAATAAAAGCTATCTTTTATAAATAAAAAATAGTAATGATAAATTTTGTAATATAGGCTCTAAACTTATATGTTTATGTGATTTTCCCTTTTGATTATTTCATCCATTACATGCTCCTTTTCCATTCCCATGGGTTAATTAGAGGTACGTGGTTCAGTGAATCAGGTTGAATGGGCCTCGAATCATTCCACCACAATTTATGAGTAATATTGTACGTCTCAATATTAACGCTGCTTGTATAAGGATTTTCAGAAGAATTTATAGGAGTCTTGGACTACGTATACCACATCACTAAGGTTTTGAAATTGATGCTAAAATTCTTTCATATTGTTATGTACCACAGTATATGTACATATGTTTTTTCTTCCTTAATTTCAGGAGAAAATCAAATGTTTATCTGCCAATTTGATTCTGTTATGAGTTGGACAGAATAGGCAAATCAAAAGCAAAAGAAAAAATAAGAATACATAAATTTACGTGAAAATTCTTGTGCAAAGGTGAATTCAGGATTTAAACTTGGCGGGTGCACCTCTATATTTAAATATAGTAATTAATAGTGTCAAAGTTCGACATACAGTTTTTTGAAAACTTATTAATTATAGTATTTTATAAGTAAAATTTTAATATTATTGAATATCTTTTAATATTATTGAATATCATTAATTAGATTTAATATGACAAAAGTGTGTTATTCACCGTACTTAAATTCAATGCACTTTCATATTTTGAACAATGATAAGAAGTTTTTTAAAAATATGAAATTCGAGAGATTTGTTTGCTAAATGGTTACAACGGGTAACGTTCGATTTAAGTCTATTTCAAACTTTAAATTGCTAATTTTTTAAATAAAAAATAACTCAATGATCAAAAGATTAAAAAAAAAATATTATACTGTATAAACTATGAAAAATATCTACCTTTTGAAGTTGGAGAGAAGCTTGTATTTTAAAATAAAATAAAAAATAAGTCAATACTATCCACAATACACAAAAGAAAAAAAAAGGTGTAAAATAAATGACTACTAAGTAGCAAGTCTTTTTTAATCAAAAGATAGATATATACATTTGCACAATAATGCCGCAAACAATGTAATTTGAAAAATGAAAAAAGGAGCAAATAAGGAAACGTTGTTGGTGGGATTCGAACCTGAGCAATTACAGACAGTGTAATTTGAAAAATGGAAAAACGAGCAAATAAGGAAACGTTGTTGTTGGGGTTCAAACCTGAGCAATCACGCAAAAAGAGCAAGTTTCAAGTGGCAAGCCAAACCATCTCACCAACCAAATCAATTGTTTCTATGGGTGCACGACATATATTTAACATAACACCCTGATACATATATAGATATACGAACTATATATACAGAGTTTTTCTCGAGGCTAGCGGGTGCACGTGCACCCCCTACACTCAATGTAGGTCCGCCTCTGTCCTTGTGGGAAAAATTACTGGCAGAGGCAGAGGAATTCACTATAATGGAGAGGAGTACAGTGTAGAGACAATAGTCGTCTCAATTTTTTGTATATAAGAACCTGAGACAGCCCACTAAATGCAATTATATAATACGTACATACAAATAAGTTCTAAACCCAAAAATATACAGGTCCTGATCCCTACGCTACCACCACAGATCCCATAAAATATCACAAAAATGGATCAGACCACAAACTTTTCAGGACCGAATCATCAAAATTCGGATCACAAACTCTAACATAGATCCAAGTATATTATTGTTAGGCCAAAGTCATCGATAGGCACTCAAACTTGTTGCCAAAATTCACTTAGACACCTAAACTAAGGCCTATTCCTATCAGGCCCCTAAACCCCCACATTTTGTTCCAATTGGGCCTTTTTTGTCATATCAGCAAAACGCTCAAAGTGTGTGTTGCACACACGCGATGACGTGGCAAAATGAGCTAATTGGAAGCTGACACGTGGCATTTTGGGTCCAATAATTATTAAAAATTAATTATAATTTTTAAAAAAAAAAGTATATACAAATGGCATTGAGGAAATTATTAAAAAATAATTTCAAAATTATTTTTAAAAAATATAATTTTTTTTTAAAATGAAATAAATTATTAAAAAATTATTTTGAATAAAAAATTAATTATTAAGAAAAATTTTAATTTTTTTTTAAAATGAAAATAAAAAATGGTGAGGATATAAATTATGAAAAAATAATTATAAAATTATTTGAAAAATAAAAATAAAAAACTTATTATTTAAAAAAAATTATAAATTTTTTTAAAAAATGAAATAAATTATTAAAAAATTATTTAAAAAATAAAAAATTAATTATTAAAAAATTATAAAACTTTTTTTAAAATGAAAATAAAAAATGGCATTGAGGATATAAATTATGAAAAAATAATTATAAAATTATTTGAAAAATAAAAATAAAAAACTGATTATTTTTAATAAAATATAAATTTTTTTTAAAATGAAATAAATTATTAAAAAATTATTTAAAAATAAAAAAAATTATTAAAAAATTATAAAACTTTTTAAAAAATGAAAATAAAAAATGGCATTGAGGATCCAAATTATTAAAAAATAATTATAAAATTATTTAAAAAATAAAAATAAAAGCCTAATTATTAAAAAGAAATTATAAAATTATTAAAAAAAAACTAATTATTAAAAAGAAATTATAAAATTTTTAAGAAAATAAAAATAAAACTCCTCCACCTACCCTCAGCCCCCAGCGTATTGTTTTATTAAAAAAAAAAATAAAAAAAATTGAGACCCCCTAATGCTTTTTTGCCTAATTGTAAAAAAGAAATTATAAAATTATTTTAAAAATACAAAACTAATTATTAAAAAGAAATTATAAAAAATTTTAAAAAATAAAAATAAAACTCCCACACCTACCCCCAGCCTCCCAGCGTATTGTTTTATTAAAAAAAATAAAAATCGAGATCCGCTAATTCTTTTTGTTTTATTAAAAAGGGCTTAGTATTTAAAAAAAAAAAAGTTTGTTATTAAAAAAGTTTGGGGCTCTCAATGCAACTTGGCATCTTTTTATTTGTAAACTAGTAAAAAAATGCTCTTCACGCGCCTCCCACGATGGCACTGCATGCGTAGTGTCACATAAGCAAAAAGGCCTAATTGAAACAAAATGTGGGGGCTTTAGGGGCATGATAAAAACAAGCCTTAATTTAAGTGTTTAAGTGAATTTTGACCATAAGTTTAAGTGCCTATAGATACCTTTTAACTTATTGTTATCTGAACGTAATTAGGAATAAGATCTTCACAACTTGTGCACCATAACCCATTGTTTGATCATATGCATTTGTGAACCAACTAGTCAAAAGGGTGGGGGAGAGAGAGAAAATTTCAAAAAAAAAATTATGAGTCAAAGGCACATTTGTAGAACATATTAACCAAAAAGTGAATATTAGTAACTTGTTCGACTAAGTTTTGAAAATTATATTTATTTTTCGAGTTGAAGTTTAGCCAAATCACTTATGCTATATATAATGAGTATATTTTTTTAAAAAAAAAATGCTTTGTACTTCTGAAAAACTTTTGCCAAACATTTTATAAAATCTTCCTGAGTTGGATGAAGGAGCCCGTTTTGAAATGATTTTGATATAACTTCTCTTTTGGTAATGATTTACTTGTCATCTATATCATCGTTGATACTAAATAATGCTTCTTATGTTTATTTTAATCAACCTGTTCATTTAAATAATTAAACTTTACATGTCTTAAAAAAGGAGTAATTAATATGGATATTTTTTCATAACATTCATAGTAGTTGATGTAGAATTAGTTTTTAGAAAGTGATTTGAAAATAAGTATTTTTTTGTTGAAGTCATTGAAAAAATCGAAGTCGCTATCTTTAGGTGTGCACTGAATAAGCATGCGCCTATGCAATATCTCAAAAATCACAAAAGAAACGTGAGCAAGCTCTGTGCGATAAGTTCGATCAAAAAGGAACTAGATAACAAAAATCTCCGGACATCCAAATGAATATAGCTCATCGCATGAAGTTTATCTAGTATAGTACAGTAGAAGAAATTGTGGAGTTCCATAAATTCCAAAAAATAATAGTACTAATTTTAAACACGATAAATTATTTCTTTCATTATTCGACTGTTGCAAATACAAATTCCACTGAATTCAGATAATGTAACTCTTAACATTATAAAATACTTTGACTATTGAGTTTGTAGGCAGTAGCTAAATTTTCAATTGGCATTTCGTTCATAGTAGTATTTAATTCCACGATTTTCTTTCCTTCTTTTTTTATTTATTTATTTATTGATGATTAGGACGATTCGTTATGTGATGGTTCTAGTGGGATGGATGGACAGTGACTCTGAATTAAACAATACGGCCATATCAAAGAATAAAATAAAAATATTTCTCTTATATTCTCATGGCCTTCTATACTTTTCTCTCTATTTGCTTTTGTTTTTTTCTCTCTCTGTGGGAAACGATTAGAGTTTCGATTCATTTCATCAGACCCTACATGAAATTCCATGAAAGAATCTTTCTCCTCTTCCAAAGAAAGGTGTGAATTGGAAAACTTGTCCTGGTTGCATTCAAGACCTTTTCAATCTGGTATTATCGACAAATTATATATTCTCTTCTTTTATTTTTATCTGTTTATAACTAGTTTAGAAATACTTTTTAATTTTACTTGCCACGTTTAATATATAAAAAAAGTACTATATGTTTTAGTATTTTATTCTTTGAAACTCGTGACTATATCATAGACAGAGATTGAATTTGATCCCAAATATCTTACATGAGAGATCCACCTTCCAACCAGAGGCGGAGCTATATGAGTTTTAGGGGGTCATCTGAACCCCTTATACTATTTTTACATGATTGTATATATTATTTATTCATATATTTACTTCTGAACCCTCTCAATTAAAATTCTGACTCTGTCACAGCTGCCAACCTCAACCAAGCTCTTGCTGACTTGTTAGAAATTATTGATTCTATATAGTATAATAATAATATAGGATGTTCTACGAGTAAAAACTGCAAATTGTTTATTGATTATTATTTTTTTTGGAAAAACATTGTAAATATGAAGAATAATCATGTCAAATTGATTGTAATAGGAAAAACATTTTATTAATCAAGAAAAAGGAGTTATCCATTAAATCAACGCATCAAGTCTCTTCGAGGTGTCACCATTCATGAATTTAAAGCAATTAATTTCAAAATAAAATAATATCTCTTGTTGTCCCAGCCAATTTTTGGATCCTCGTGCTTCGAATCATTGCTCCGAATATTAGCAGTGTTTATTTGTCCGCATTATTATTTGGACACACACACCCTTTTAAAAATTTATTATATTATTTTTAAATATAGTAATATCAATATAAAAATTTATTGACAAATGGTGATCAAACTTAAAATTAAGTAGTAAATTAGATAAATACTGTAATAAAAAAATAAATATTTTAAATATATTAGATAAATAAAAATAATCGAAGACAGTACTATACTTTAGTCAGAATAAAATAATACTAACAGAAATTCTGGAAGAAACGATTCGTTTTTGTAAGAGAATAAACAGAGGGAGAATTATTCTCTTGGAACCTTATTGGACCGTACTACCTCACAATTTATTTGCTTATTATTTGGGTGAGTATTTGCCGTTCTTTTTTTTTTCTTCTTCTTTTTTTAATTTAAAATTATCGTTGGAGATTCTTGTACTTTCAAGATCCACGAAGGTCGAATAAAAACACACACTGTGACCCCTTCTTATTATCATGTTTTTGAGAATAACAAAAGAAAAAAATATTCTTTCTATTCTTTTATTTGATTTTTATTGAGTTTAACTAAGGAAAAAAAGTAAAATAATTTATGAGTTTAGAACCAAGTGTTCACCACAACAAATATGCGAGGGTGAATCCAACTTTACCCCTACTATTTATGAGTTAGGAAATTATATTTAAATATTAATAGTTCATGTATCAAAGAAACAAGACAAGTAATGAATAAGATAAGACATTTTACTTCTAGCAAATAAATTAACCACAAGAAGGAAAATAATGGGTCTACTGACAACCATCATACATCATTTAACCTATCTTTAATTAATGATCTCATTCAATAAGGAGCAATATTGTTCACTTTTGCAAGTCATTTCTAAGAATTTCTTATATATCTGTTGAGTCGATATATAGACTATAGAGTATACACACTCCCCTACTCATATGTTATATGTCAAACACATATTTATACCGTTCTAAAAAAAAAATTGTATCTAAGATATGAGATTTATGTGTCTCAAAAATTACAATACTTTTAAGTATTGAATTATTAGCAATATAAATTTAATTATGTGACTTTTAAATAAATAAATTTTATTTTAAAAAAGAATTTCAATCACTATCACCCAAGATCCGTAATCTAAAGAGTTGACTGTTCTGTGAACATAGATAATTATGTTATCGGACTGGTGCCTTTTTTTAAAGAGAGGGAGGGGGAGGGGGTAATATATTATTATTTCTGGTCTCATTTTTTCATTTGATCATGCTTTTTATTTTATGGTTAATAGTTCTCATAAATATTTACTAGTTTATGTCATATTTAAAAAAATAGCACGACTAATAAATGAAATATTCAAGTACTCTTTCCTTGACTTTAATCTTTCAAGGTCCATAGTAAATTTTTCATTAAGGGATCATTTGATTCATGGATAAAGTGAGATATGTCGGGATTAAGTTTGAATTTATATTTTATTTGATTGAAAGTATAACTGATTGCATAGTAAATTTATATTTTAAATTTAGTGTTACTTTATTCCTCTTAAACGGTAAAACAATTTAATCTCAATATAAATTTGTGCCCAAAACCAAACAATCCTTAATGATTCAATTTTTTGTCCATTTGATATTGTAAAGGTGTGGAATGTGAAATCAGAAATTCATGTTTAATTCAGACATCAAAAAGCATATAAAAATTATAAGAATTTTTACATTCAAACTAGGGGTATTCATGGATCGGTTTGGGTCGGTTATTGATCAAAACTATAACCAAACCAACTTAGTCGGTTTTTAAATTTCTAAAATCAAACCAAATCAAACAAAAAAATAACCGTCGATTTGGTTCTTGTTGATTTAGTTCAGTTTGGTTCGATTTTTTCGGTTTATAACTTTATCTAATGATAAAAGTTGAAAATTTTTAAAAACAATATCAATCTAACATCTGAGATTAACCGAGTGTTGTATCTCAACCTTGAAATTAAGATGTCAACTAATTGTTATACTTCGGCAAAGCTATAAACAACACCATATGAACGCTTCTAAAATAATATTTTAAAACTACATTTAACAGAATAATATGATAAACCCCTCAAAAGATGAACACATAAACTTCTTGCTCAACAAGGTTAAAAAAAAAGTTACAATTAGTGATTGTCTATAGTCAAATGAATCTCAGCTATAAATTTCAATATACAACAAGATATTATTTTCACAATTAGTATCATTTGTCATTCAAAGTGCGAAATTCATTTAGAATCTCACAAGGTACTATCAACTGGATGAAGACATGACTTAATGTGTTACGACTGAAGTTAAATCATGATTAAAACCTAAAATATAATAAATATTTATATTGTATTTATGAATAATACATAAATAATTAACATATATATATATATATATATATATATATATCGGTTCGATTTGATATTTTGTCGGTTATGGTAGAGTAAAACCAAATCAAACTAAATTATTATCATTTTTTAATAATTTAAAACCAAACCAAATTAAATTTAACCAAATATCGATTTGATTTGGTTAAAAATCAAATCATGAACACCCCTAATTCAAACATGGACCAAACATGACCTACAAAGAATAGATATTTAAATTCCAAAAGAGGAAAATTAATGGAGTGGAAGTAGAATCCAAAACTGTTCTTTTTTTGGCTATATTTTGTGAACCTTCAGTTGAAACTGATTTAGCATTTAAGGCATTAGTTGAAAATGAACCTCTAAAAACATAGAATCAGATCTCATTAATCTCTTAATTTATTAACATGTTAGAAGAAGTCCACATAGCAAGGGCAATTTAGTCCATACAATTAAATATTCCATTCCTTTCTTATTTCAAGAAAATGGAATTTAAGTCAACAAACGTAGCCGACCGCCTCAAGGCGCAGAATCTTCAACAGTAAAAATAAATAAATAAATAAATTAGTACAAACTTTTTACTCCCACCGTCTATAGGTACTAGCACTTCTTTTAAAGTTAGTTTATTTTGTAAAACTAAATTAAATTAATTTAATATTTTATTTTAAATTAGAATTTAATAATAATATTTATCTAATAAGTACTTTATGTTATTAAGTCTTTTCATATGAATATAGTAAAAATATATTTTAAGTATTAATTAAATTTTACATATTTTAACTTTCGATATAATAATAACGAGAATATAGGAAAAATACTCTCATTTATTTACGGTCTTATATCAAAAATAAAATATATTCAATGAGTATTTTAACAAATGAAAAAAGAAAATTTATTAATTTTCTTCGTACTATCAAACATTAAGTAATTATATGACATAATAATAGTTAAATTTAAAATTTCAACTTGTATAAGTTAATAAAAATGAAATCGAGTAAAATTAATTTAATACCATTTTCTTGGTCAAAAGATTTCTTTATTATACCTAAGATATGACTAACCCCGCGTTTGCTAGTTAATAACTCAAATATGCGACGACCCGAATGTGAAAAAACAATATAGAATCTTTTTCAAGCTTTAAGAATCTAACTTTCCACTTTTACCCTCCCTTTCATTGTAAAGTGTAACTGTGCTCTATAAATATTAGACTTCTTCAACCCCTCTTCTTCTTTATTCAGTCATTCTATATTTTTTTCTCCATCTATCTAGCCAATGTGAGAAAAGATATAGAATTAATTATGGGTTCAAATTCTAGAGAAATGGACATAGATTTGAACTTTATTTATGTTCCACAAATAATTTCAGATGTTTTAACTGAAATTTCTGCCATGGATGACATCTCCAAGAAATTAATAAAGCTCAATCAATTTATTATTGCTTTAGAAGAAGAGCTCAGAAAAATCGAAGCTTTCAAACGTGAGCTGCCCTTTTGTATGGTTCTCCTAAACGATGGTCAGTTTTTTTTTTTTTCATTTTTTTTCTGTTTTTTAAATTTTCTGAATTATTTTAGAAATTTAATTATTTATTTATTTATTTATTATTTTTAATTATTGTTACAGCTATTGAAAGATTAAAGGAGGAAGCTTTACGGTATAAAGGGAAAGATAAAAAGCCTGTGATGGAGAAATTCATCTCACTGAAGAAAGGTAATTCTGATGAAAGTGGAAGGGTAAAAAAGTCAAATGATCTTAATGATAAGAAAAACTGGATGAGTTCGGCTCAGCTGTGGAGCACTCCAGTTCAGTATGAACAAAGCTATGATCTTGAAAAGCAAGGACCTTTTTTACACCTAAATTCTGTAAGTATTGTTTAATTTTTTTTTTCAAAAATATTGTTAAAAAAAAATATTTTTTTTGACTTTTTTTTTTTTAATTGTTGATTAATCAGGGTGGGTTAGAAGAGAAAAACAAAGAGAAGGAATACCAGTTAGGGGTACATAAATTGAAGAGTGATAGAGGGGCATTTTTGCCATTTCAAGGACAAACTTTGAAGGAAGGGAAGAATGGTTTGCCAGTTAAAGATTTATCTCTGTGTATGGCAGTAACAGTGGCTGAAGGGCAAAAAGGTCAAAATCCAATTGATTTGAGTGTAAAAAATGATAATGGCACATCAAATGGGTGTAGTTTTTTACAGGATAAATCACAACAGAGGAAACAGAGGCGTTGTTGGTCACCAGAATTGCATCGTAGGTTTGTTGATGCTCTTCATCAACTTGGAGGTGCCCAAGGTAATTCTAGTGTTCGAATTAGTTTGCTTTTACATAATTATTCATAAGAGCATTGGTTATATCTCATCAATGAAATTTAAGATAATTATCGTGTTTGAATCAATTTGCTTTTACATAATTATTCATAACAGCATCAATTATATCTCATCAATGAAATTTAAGATAATTATCGTGTTTGAATCAATTTGCTTTTACATAATTATTCATAACAGCATCAATTATATCTCATTAATGAAATTTAGTTTGAATCAGTTTGCTTTTACATAATTATTCATAAGAGCATTGGTTATATCTCATCAATGAAATTTAAGATAATTATTGTGTTCGAATCAGTTTGCTTTTACATAATTATTCATAACAGCATCGGTTATATCTCATCAATGAAATTTAGTTCGAATCAGTTTGCTTTTACATAACTATTCATAAGAGCATTGGTTATATCTCATCAATGAATTTAAGGTAATTATCGTGTTCGAATAAGTTTGCTTTTACATAATTATTCATAACAGCATCGGTTATCTCGCATCAATGAAATTTAAGATAATTATCGTGTTCGAATCAGTTTGCTTTTACATAATTATCTATAACAACATCGGTTATATCTCATCAATGAAATTTAAGGTAATTTTTTTGTTCGAATCAGTTTGCTTTTACATAATTATTCATAAGAGCATCGATTATCTCGAATCAATGAAATTTAAACTTACTCTATGTGTCTCAAAATAAATATTGCTTTAAAAAAAATTATCTCAAAATAAATTTAGCTTCATAAAATCATGATAAAAATGGTGATGACTTAAAACTGTACCCATCTTAATGAACTATAGTTTACACTCTAATAAATAATAGTAGTAATTTAATAAATTGTATTTGTATTTATTATTTTGAGATGAGCTAAAGCGACATGGATCTCCTATAGTTTCATGATGGTTTATAGCCTAATCTATTTTTTCCCTTTTTTTGTTTTTGTTTTTGTTTTCCCTTTTTAAGCTAGGAAAGGGTAAAAGGAACACACTTTTATTGTTTTATAGAGTAGCATTTAGAAACCTGACCTTCAAACAAAATAATCTGGAAAAAGGTTGATAAAGAATAAAGAGACAAATACAAGTTTTGGTTTTGTCCATAGATAAGTGAAAACAATGTCTTCATATTAAAATAAAGGGTGATCTTGATTTTGTGTCTAAATTTATTCATCTAAACTGTCATTATTATGGTAGAAGCAAGTGTTAATTTCAATATTTAGTCTTGTTGAATTGCTGAAAATATTTAATATGACATCAACAACGTGTTACTATTTCATTATCATTTCTTTCTTCTACTACTTCGATTACTATATGTGTAACATGCTTTTATATAGAACAAAATATTAAAAATAATTTTGAAATAATGTCCTTGGCAGTGGCTACACCAAAACAGATCAGAGATATCATGCAAGTTGATGGCCTGACCAATGATGAAGTGAAAAGCCATTTACAGGTATATATCCATTTGTGCTCTTTCAATAAATATGAGGCCTCATGTTTTGTTCCCATGACACTTGTGTTAGAAATTAATATGTCCAATGGCAGAGCCAACAATTAATAATAATGGATTCTTTTACAAAAAATAAATCACTTGTATGATAAAAAGTTTGTTTTTACCCCATTTGTTAGTATAATTTTTTGACGAAGAGGTATTGAATTTTGAATGTCCTTTAACACGTAGCTCCACCATTGAATGTCCGGCAGTAACATATTGAGTGCGTCTCTTTGTTGCATTAATCCAGAGTCGATTTACTTTACATGTTGATCAAAAAATTTATACTCTGAATTGCAGAAGTATAGGCTTCATGTGCGACGAGTCCCAGTATCGGGTTGTTCGTGGTCTAACATGGATGAAATAGGAGAATTGTCGAAGACAAATGGCACACAATCTGGTTCCCCTGAAGGTCCTCTTCATTTTACTGGTTCAGGTTCAGCAAAAGGGGTGTCTATGAATGAAGAGGAGGATAATAAATCAGAAAGCTATACTTGGAATGGACAGCATCAAAAGAGCAATATTGAAGCTCATGTATAAGATCAAGTAGCCATAAATTTTGCTGCTACAAAAATAGGACAGACAAAACATAGACCAAATAACTCACAAGTAATGCTGAGTTAACTTCTAAAAAAAAACAAATAGGAGATAGGATCTGCTGATTTTGACATGTTTGTTGTGAAATCAGGTTTAATTAACAAAACATGTTTGATTTACAATCCATGGTGAGTAGGACTAATGAGTTTAATAGCCTGATACTAATACAGCTGGTAGGGTCCAGTGAAACTAGAAAGGAATATCAATTTACAAAATATATTGAAGTTTTATAAATGTTTCTTTACTATTGTACCTGTTGGGTTCAATATGTATGGAAAAGGTGTGAATGGAAAATGGAGAGAGAAATGGTGGAAGAAAGGAAACACCAATTTAGAAGGTGTACTCCCAAAATTAGAAAGTTTACTAATTCTTCTACATTGGTGGGAGAAGGGAACTATGAAGTGTTTTTAATAGAAAGCACTATGGAGTGTTTTTAATAGAAAGCACTTACTCCACATGCTAAGTGAGGCAAGAAATAAGAAATGCCTCGCGCCGTCGTTGCTCGCTCGGCTTTGAATTCGGATTCGGAAAATGATCGATGAGATTTATCTTTTTGGACAAAGTTTATTTCACGTAAATTTAATCTGAATGCCAAAAGGAAAACGCACCAGTAATCCTCCATTTACAACGAACTGATGTACTGTTTCGTGAACTGGTATGTCTGTTTGGAGAAGGACACGTTCTTTGGGTAAACAGACATGAATTTTCAGAAACATCACACCATTTAAGTGAACCAATGCCACCTTTCCGAAGAGGCATCTCACAGGCTATATAAACCTGCTTTCATTCACAAATTTTGATATGAATTTTTCTGCAATAAACTCTCTTCTTGTCTTTATAAATACTTTGTGTGATCAGTTAATCCGTTAAGTGAGTTCAACGATATTTCAATTGTTTGAGGTACCGCTACAGTTGGTCTGTTTGGCCATTTTATCCTGAGAGGAAAATTCCGTAAACTCGGGTACAGTGAGAAAAATTATTTCCTTAAGGAAAGTCCGTAAATTCGGGCAACTTGGCCATTTCTGTTTTCATCTTTATTTCTGAAAATAAAATACACTTCTAAGAAAGATCACTTTGATCTTGTGTTGAGGGTATTTACTGCACTTTATCGTGTTCTTGTTTTTAAACATAGAACTAACATTGAAGTTGTTGTTCTACATATACAGATTCTGCGTACCCGTAGAAGGAAATAACAATCTTGAGGAAATAATTTTCAGAATCTGTATAGCTTATTTTTGGAGATTAAAGTTTTAACTTTCTACTCCGCCTGAACTTAACTAGTGATTTGAAGTCATAAAAACTTCATCACAAGTTAAAGGTCATTCGGTTGACAATTGGAAGTCATAAAAATTTCATCGTCAACTAGAAACAAGAAGAAAAGTTTAAAGTTGCTTAACTTTATAAGTAGTATTCTGAAAATACTAAGTATTTTTTGTCTTGTGGTGACAGGAAAAATGACAAGCGATAGTCAAATGCAAGATGCGGCAACGTCTATGGGGGCAACTAATATTGTCACATCAAGTCGCACAAATGCTCCGCCTACAATGGCACCGACGGAGAAGCCCAAAAAATTTGCGGGCATTGACTTTAAACGATGGCAACAAAAGATGTTCTTTTACCTCACCACTTTGTGTCTGCAACGGTTCACTAGCGAAGACGCTCCTGAGGTGCCCGAGGGAACCTCGGACAAAGAGCATTTCGTAATTGTAGAAGCTTGGAAACATTCAAACTTTCTTTGCAGGAATTATATTCTGAGTGGTTTCCAAGACGACCTCTATAATGTTTACAGTGGAACTAAGACATCGAAGGAATAGTGGGGGGCACTTGAATAAAAATATAAAACAGAGGATGCGGGAATTAAGAAATTTCTTGTTGCACGGTTCCTAGACTTTAAAATGATAGATAGCAAATCAGTTGTCTCTCAAGTGCAGGAGTTGCAAGTCATCATACATGATCTCCTAGCAGAAGGTATATCTTTGAAAAATACCTTAGTTGAACAACTTGAAAAAGTTCTTAATACTCACATAAACTGTTTTGTAGGTTTGATTGTGAGTGATGTTTTTCAAGTAGTAGCGATAATTGAGAAGCTACCACCAATATGGAAAGACTTTAAAAACTACTTGAAGCATAAACGCAAGGAGATGACTGTCGAAGATCTTATTGTCCGACTGCGTATTGAAGAGGATAATAAAGCTGCCGAGAGAAGGTCAAAAGGAAATTCTACAATTAATGGAGCACATATTGTGGAAGATGACAAAAACAATTCTAAGAAAAGGAAGAAAGTTGAACAGGGAAGCAATCAACCCAAGAAGAAATTCAATAAAAAATGCTTCAATTGTGGCAAGATTGGCCACAAGTCCACGCATTGTCGTGCCCCGAAGAAATGCAAGAAAAAGGATCAAGCAAATATGATTGAATCCAACAAAGAATGCGATGATCTGTGTGCTATGTTCTTATAATGCAACTTGGTAGGGAATCCTCGCGAATGGTGGATGAATTCTGGTGCCACCCGCCATGTATGTGCCAACAAAGAGTTGTTTTTGTCATTCGCTCTGGCTCAAGTAGAAGAAATGATCTGCATGGCTAACACCGCTACTGCTAAGGTAGAAGGAACAGAAAAAATATGCTGAAAAATGACTTCAGGAAAGGTCTTGACACTTAACAATGTCTTGTATGTTCCGGAGTTATGTAGAAATTTAATTTCTGCTTCACTTCTAGACAAGAACGGATTCAAATGTGTAACCGTTTCTGAAAAAATTGTAATTAGCAAAGGAGAAATGTATGTAGGAAAAGACTATTTGACGGAAGGCCTTTATAAGATGAATGTAATGACTGTTGAAATAAATAAAAGTTCAAATTCTTCTTATTTGCATGAGTCCTATGATTTATGGTATGAACGTTTAGGTCATGTTAATTACAAAACGTTACGAAAACTTATTAACTTAGAAGCTTTGCTAAACTTTGAGTGCAATAAATCAAAGTGTCAAACGTGTGTAGAATTGAAGTATGCAAGGAATCCTTATAAGTCCGTTGAAAGGAATTCCAATCCCTTAGACTTAATACACATTGACATTTGTGATATGAAGTCAACACCATCACGTGGTGGGAAAAAGTATTTCATAACTTTTATTGACGATTGCACTAGATATTGTTATGTCTATCTGCTAAATAATAAGGATGAAGCAATAGATGCATTTAGACAATATAAAACTGAAGTTGAAAATCAGTTAGATAAAAGGATAAAAATTATAAGAAATGATAGGGGCGGAGAATATGAATCTCCCTTCTCCGAAATATGTGTAGAGAATAGAATCGTCCATTAAACTACGGCCCCATATTCACCTCAATCTAACGAAATTGCGAAAAGAAAAAACTGAACTTTGAAGGAAATGATGAATGTCTTGCTTATAAGTTTCGGTTTACCGCTAAACTTATGGGGGAAAGGCTATCCTTACAGCCAATCGTATACTCAACAGAGTTCCCCATAGTAAGACACAATCAATTCCTTATGAAAAATGGAAATGAAAGAAACCCAACTTGAAATATTTCAAAGTGTGGGAGTGTCTAGGGAGGTCCAAATTCCTATGCCTAAAAGGGTTAAGATAATATCTAAGACGGTGGACTTTGTGTTCAAAGGATATGCTAAAAGTAGTAAAGCATGTCGATTTTTGGTTAATAAATTCGAACATCTGGATATAAATGAAAATACGGTAATTGAATCAGATAATGCTGAATTATTTGAAAATATATACCCGTATAAACTTAGACATGAACAGTTTAGTAGAGGATTTAAACGACCTCGAGATGAACCAAGTATATGTAATTCGGTACTGCCAAGACTCCATTGGATGTTAACTTTGCACTTCGAACGAATAAAGGTGAAAGTGACTCACAATTAGAGTACGCAAGATTATTGGGATGTTTAATGTATATAATGAACTGTACACGACCAGACATAGCATGTGCTATTAGTAAATTAAGTCGGTACACGAGTAATCTCAACAAAACTCATTGGATGACAATGAAAAGAGTTTTGGGGTATCTTAAATACACTCAAGATTATGTTTTGCATTATAATAAATATCCTGCGGTACTTGAAGGATATAGTGATGCAAATTGGATCACTGGATCGAATGAAGTAAAATCCTCAAGTGGATATATATTTACTATCGATGGAGGAGCAGTCTCTTGAAAATCATCCAAACAGACTTGTATTGCTCGCTCTATAATGGAATCTGAATTTATCGCATTGGATAAAGCCGGTGAAGAAGCAAAATGACTTCGAAATTTCTTAGAAGATATTCCTTATTGGCCCAAGCCGGTGGCACCAGTATGTATACACTGTGATAGCCAAGTAGTAATAGGTAGGATAGGGAGCATGATGTACAACGGTAAATCCCGTCACATACGACGGAGACATAATACCATTAGGGAACTTCTCTCTAGTGGAATTATCACTGTTGACTATGTAAAGTCAAAGGATAATGTGTCGGATCTACTTACAAAAGGCCTATCTAGAGAAGGAGTGAAAAGAATATCCAAGGGAATGGGTTTAAGGTCTAGGACAAATCAGCATGGCGGTAACTCTACCTAGTAGACTGGAGATCCCAAGAGCTAGGTTCAAGGAGATCAAACAAAGTTGTGTCTGACAGGTTCAACATTGTCAATTACCCAACCCATTCTCATGATGTAGACAATGTATAGTAATCAAGGATAAGACTTAAAGTGAAAAGTCTTTTAATGATTATCTAAATTTGGCATATTTGACCAAATAGTTTAATCTATAGGATTGAGCGTTTAGAAATCACCTATGTGAGGGCGAAGTGGAAGCCGCTTCAAGGAGAATGTTAGTAAAGGCCTATTCTCCAAGCTCTCATGAAACTGGGACGTGTTCATGGCTGAAAAGAATAAAATCGTGAGAACCATAAAACGGTAAAAGGCTAGTTGTGTGATATGTGTTGTCTAGGTGTACATTAAAGCTCGACGGTTCAAAGATATCAAATCTACCGATTGATCGAGTGCATCCGACGCATGTTTACTACGAAAAGTTCAAAGGAAAATCGATTTATCCAAATGCAATTAGTCTTTGCTTGATGATTACATACTTGTCCGTAAAACTTTTACGAAAAATAGTCATTCCCCATTCATGTGGGGGATTGTTGGGTTCCATATGTATGAAAAAGGTGTGAATGGAAAATGGAGAGAGAAATGGTGGAAGAAAGGAGACACTAATTTAGAAGGTGTACTCCCAAAATTGGAAAGTTCACTAATTCTCCCATATTGGTGAGAGAAGGGAACTATGGAGTGTTTTTAATAGAAAGTATTATTCCACATGCTAAGTGAGGCAATAATAAGAAATGCCTCGCGCAGTCGTCGCTCGCTCGGCTCGGCTTCGGATTCGGCTTCGGCTTTGGATTTGGCAAATGATCGATCGATGAGATCTATCTTTTTGGACAAAGTTTATTTCATGTAAATTTAATTTGAATGCCAAAAGAAAAACGCACCAGTAATCCTCCATTTATACATGCATACAGATTTCGAAACAGTATTTTCTGAAATGATACACTGCTTCGAACTGATGTAATTTTTCAATGAAATGATATGTTTGTTCAACGAACTGATGTACTATTTCATGAACTGGTATGTTTGTTAGGAGAAGGACACGTTCTTTGGGTAAACAGACATGAATTTCCAGAAACATTACACCATTTAAGTGAACCAATGCCACCTTTTCGAAGAGGCATCTCACTGGCTATATAAACCTGCTTTCATTCACAGGTTTTGATATGAATTTTTCAGCAATAAGTTCTCTTCTTGTCTTTACAAATACTCCGTGTGATCAGTCAATCCGTTAAGTGAGTTCGACGATATTCCAATTGTTTGAGGTACTGCTACAGTTGGTTTGTTTGACCATTTTATCCTGAGAGAAAAATTTTGCAACCTCGGATACAGTGAGGAAAATTATTTTCTTAAGGAAAGTCCGTGAATTCAGGCGACTTGACTATTTCTGTTTTCATCTTTATTTCTGAAAATAAAATACACTTCTAAGAAAGATCACTTTGATCTTGTGTTGAGCGTATTTACTGCACTTTATTGTGTTCTTGTTTTTAAACATAGAACTAATGTTGAAGTTGTTGTTCTACATGTACAGATTCTGTGTACCCTTAGAAGGAAATAACAGTATCTCCTTACCGCACTTGGCTTCTCTTTTTTATTTTAATATGCTTTCACTTGAGTTAAAGATTTGGGAAACAATCTCTTCACCTTCACAAATCAGAAGGTAGGGGCAAGAATGCATACACGTCAATCTCCTAAATTCCACTTATGAGATTATATCGAGTATGTTATTATTGTTTTCCAATTACACTGTTTACATTACTTGTGCCTGCTGAACTGTACATATCCAAATTGTGTTGAAAATGCCGGAAGAGTCAAATCATAAGTCAGCTTGGCCTGCTCAAGTTCATTTTCATTTTGTTTGTTTTGTCTTATGACAATTCATTAATAATTATATCAAACTAATAAAGCTTTACTTTTATTTATCATTATCGTGGTTACATCAAATCCAAATTAACTTATTTTCTTACTTTTGATGAACTGGTCTAATTGGGCTACTATGCATATGTAGGTCAAATTAGCTCAAGCTTTTAGATGCGTTAAAGCCCAAATAACTTGTCAGTGTTTACTTAGTTCGACCCACCCAGAAGAATTTTTCAAACAGATTTCCCTGAGCAATACTCCTCTCAATACATTTTTTTCCTTCTTTTGTTTCAAGTGTACTTTTCCGTCTTCTATCGCCCAATATCTTTAACGGAAAAAGGACATGGGCTGATCTTTTTCAGAACAATAGGCCTACGTTTGGGTCATTGGACATTCATGGTCAGTCGGCCTAAACAAATTATATATTATCGCCATTTATAATTTGGGTCATTTTGACTCAGGTAGTTCGATATAGTTCAGATACCATATTAGTACAATCCATATACCTTACTGATACAGTTCATTAAAAAAAAGAGTTGCCAATTTATGATAATTGTATCATTGTTATATAGAATATATAATCTTTTAATATGATATAAGATGCATATAGAAGTTGTATCTTTATTGTATAGAATACTATCTGCATAGGATATGTATCGAATTTGTATCAGTATTATATAAAGCTACCATCAAATGGCTAGAAAATGAAATTAAAATTCAATGATCATTTTCGTGTCAATAGTTAAATTGGAAGTGTTATTTATGTCATTTCCCCTACTTAAGTTTTAAGGTAATTGTCCGCACCAATTTGTTTGGGCCTGAAAATTCTGAAGGCCCCAAAATGTAAGGACTCTAGGCTTTTGACGAAGCAAAATCCGTGGGCCAGTTTTAACAACCCAACTCTAGCTTATAATAGCCCATGCTTACCTATTTAAGCCCAAATCACAATTTCCAGCGAGAACTGTAAGCTCTGGTTACACAGAGGCATCTTGAACTCATAAACCATCAGAGGCGGAGCCAATCCTCTTTAGGGTTCGTTCGAACCCCCTTCAACGGAAAAATATACTATTTATACATAATTAAAATTATTTTTTATGTTGTTATAGTAAGTGTTGAACCTCCTTTGACCTAGTTTTCTTTAAATATTGAACCCCCTTACTTGAAATCCTAACTCCGCCCCTGTATACCATCATACATGTCATGTCAACTTGTTATAATTGGATAACAACTTATTAAACTAGTTAATCAAGATTTGGCTTTGTAACTTTTACAAACTTGTTTTAAGGCATAATAGATAAATATGACTTTAAACTTGACGCCAAATTATAACTTTGACCTTAAACTTTGATAGTGCACAAATAGGACCTTTAATTATTCAAAACCTGAACAAATATGACCTCCGATTTTGCAATCCCCTTGCATGAGTTTCACTTGCGCCTACGTGGAAAGGTAAGTCAATCACACGATGCCACGTCATTTAAAGGACTGATATGGCATGATGACGCGGTTTCAATTAAAACAACGTCGTTTTGCTTCTATTAAGTCAAAACGACATCGTTTTGCTGCTTATTATTATTATTATTATATAAAATTTTCATCTTAATAACGTTTTATTAATAACGTTAGTTTAATAACGTTAATTTAAAAATTTTAGTTTAATAACATTTTAATAACGTTAATTTAATAATATTTTAATAACGTTAATTTAATAACGCTTTATAAACGTTAATTTATTAACATTAATTTTATAACGTTTTAATAGCGTTAATTTAATATCATTTTATTAATAACGTTAATTTAATAATGTTAGTTTAATAATGTTTTAATAACGTTAATTTAATAATATTTTAATAACGTTAATTTAATAACGTTTTATAAAAGTTAATTTAATAACATTAATTTAATAACGTTATTTTAATACCGTTTTATTAATAATGTTAATTTAATAATGTTTTAATAACATTAATTTAATAATGTTAATTTAATAACGGCTTAATAATGTTAATTTAATACTATTTTTATAATGTTAATTTAATAATATTAATTTAATAACGTTAGTTTTATAACGTTTTAATAACGTTAATTTAATACCTTTTTATTAATAACGTTTTAATAACATTAATTTGATAACGTTAATTTAATAACTTTAGTTTAATAACATTTTAATAACGTTAATTTAATAATATTTTAATAACGTTAATTTAATAATATTTTAATAATATTAATTTAATAACGTTAGTATAATAATATTTTAATAACTTTAATTTAATAATATTTTAATAACGCTAATTTAATAACATTTTAATAATGTTAATTTAATAACATTAATTTAATAATATTTTAATAACATTTTATTAAAACTATAATTTTTTTATTCATTATTAGTATAATTTCATCTTTGAGCTGAAAATAATGTAAAAATAATAGTGAAAAGTCATTTAAATAAATAAAAAGGAATTAATAAGGGTATAATAGTCATTTTATCCTTTTTTTTACTGTTGGAACGCTCAAAATTTAAGATGGACGCACCCAGTTTTGCGTGCTGAATACGCGTTTTGCCACGTAGTATCGGAGGTCATATTTGTGCAGTTTTGCATAGTTTAAGGTCATATTTGTGCACTGTCAAAGTTTAAGGTCAAAGTTATAATTTGGTGTCAAGTTTAGGATCATATTTATGTATTATGCCTTGTTTTAAATTTTATGTCCTTTTAATAACATATTCTTATGCAAGATATTTTAAAAGAAAATACCATTTTCTTCTATTCAATTTATAAGTGACGTGATCATTTCCACATCTAGTTCAAGGGATAATTTTTTTTAACCAATACTTAGTTTAAAATACTAAGGATAAACAGATACGTACTTAAAGGACAGATAAATACCTCCTTGCTTTTCCCCTTTTTTTTGGATTACATAATATAATTGAGTAAATTTTTTGTTTGTTTTAGTATTTCTTTACTTCTAGTAAGAGTTGACTACTAATAGTTATGAACATTGAACACGAAGCCATGATGTGTGCTTACCTATCCAGTTCCCAGAATTTAACAACATAATAAATTGACGCAAATAATTTGTTACTGCAATGAACATAAAGTGTGTGCTCCGCCCCTTTATACACTTTGATGAAAAA
Organism: Capsicum annuum; assembly: GCF_002878395.1. NCBI lineage: Eukaryota > Viridiplantae > Streptophyta > Magnoliopsida > Solanales > Solanaceae > Capsicum > Capsicum annuum. The sequence continues at coordinate 146,656,841 of NC_061112.1, read as the reverse complement.
CTATACTATATTTATTTGATTAAAATTATTTTTTATATATATATAATTAATGTTAAACTCTCCTTCGATTAGTTCGTTGTTCTGCCACTGTTCTCCACATTCTCCTATACTCAATTGAGTAAATTTAAGGCGAAAAAAAATAAGTAGCTAAAGACCCTACAGTACTTGGAGCAAATAATATATTTTAATAGGGGTGGGGAAAAAGAAAAGAAAAAGGTGTAGAGGAAAAACAGAACATATGGAACAATTCAAAATTGGTGCACCAACAAGCAAATATCTCATATTTATTTGATTGATGATGAGTTTATTTTTATTTCGAATTGTAATAGATGGTGAATGTTCCTTTTTTTCTTTTCTCTAATTCGGAGTACGACACTTGTACTGAGTTCGATTAATCCGAGTCATACCTCGTAAGACCTATTTTGAATGAAGTGATTTCTATATAAAAAATAATTCATATGAAAGACATCTAGTGGTGGTGAGATTAACCAATCCTCTAACACGTCCTTTAGTTGATGAACCGTTCTAGTAATATACTCTGCCGCCCACCAATTGCATGGTCATCATAATTGCTTTTCCCTTTTCTCTATTTTCACTCTACATAATAATTAAGATACCTTTTTCTAACTTTAGAGTGCAAATTTTCTACAGAAGTTATTTCAGATAGTCAATCACTGTTGTACTAGAAGGCTCATGCTTTTTGGTTGCCTTTCATTAAGGGTGTTTTAGGGACTACACTTGTTGATTCCCAACACCCCATGACCACCGCTTTCATTAAGGGTAAAGGGGTCATTTTATCTCTCATTTGTATTAAGACTATATAGTCCCTTATTAGGTCTTTACTCTTTAGTTTTGATTGATATGAGATATTGAAAGACTTTTCCTCTCTTGTGAGTAGACCGAAATTGTAACTAGGATAGCATTAGTGTAGAATCACTTTTGTTACGTTTTGGCTTGAGACGTTGGTGCTTGAGGAGGTAACGTCCCTCTTGTATCTCTGTAAGAGAGTGGTGATTGTGTGTGTAGGTGTTAAGAGTCCTTAGATTTAATATATCTTAGGATTCTTAGGGTTTATACACCCATTTGTCATTCTATCTATCCATTTTATCTATTGAAAATCTTTTGCTTTTGTGTTTGTGTTCTTGTAGCCGTGTTGTGTTCTTCTTGTTCTTGTGTTGTTTGTGGACTGTTTTGAGTCATTGTGGGGTGTCTCGTTTCACTAAGCTAAATTAGAACTAAATGCATGGGGAGTGGTAATATGTAAGTAGTTATGTATTAAGATAAAGGTGTTGAAACTGTTAATTAGTGGACATGTCAACTTACTTCCGGTAATGTCCAAGCTATGCTAAACTAGAGCAGAGCTAAATGCACGGGAGTGGTAATATATACGTAAGCAGTTGCATGCGTATTTGGATGGAAGTGATATAAAAAGTAGTGGATATGTCTAGTAAACAACTATTGAAAAGTTCCCTTATCATGTCTATCAGAAAACTGGATTACAAAAGTACTATATATGCACAAAGTTAGGAACCAGATCCTTCACAGTAGACAGGAGACGATTGATGATCAGCTGACATACACGAAGATTCCAAGTGCAAGAAGGCTTCCTAAAGGACTCAAGATGGAAACATTATCATATTTGCACACATAGAAAGAGCTTTGGATATACATAGGAGAATCTAAGTGAAGGTTGAAACAAATATAGAAACCACAAGTCCAACTGGGATTGGATTTACTGAAAATTCTCATGGGATTTAGAGATTGAAGCCAAGGAAATTCGACCATCATATATCTTATATAAAACACCACATTGATGCTATAGCAAGTAGAGGCTATTCGTATAGATTTATTATTAACGAGTAGTTTCATTGTGAGAGTCTTTTGTGTGGGTATAACTATCATCAACGAAGAGAACCTACTGCTTTATAAGTTCTCGCGTTGCTCATTTGATTGTTCTTGAATTGTAACCTATTTATTTTTATAGACGACTTATAATGGGTGTTTGATTCTTGAATAGTGAAGGCTTTTCAGATTGAGGTACCAGCCATGTTTGGCTACCTTCACCCAGAACAAATGGTAGGTAATCTACTATAGTAAGTATGGTATCTTTCTTGCATCTATGAATTCATATGCATATTGACTTGTGTCTAGTGGGGTTCAATGTAACAGGAATTTCATTGAAGCAGGATTGCTTTGTGTGTCATATGAGAGGGCTGTTTGAAAATTTCCTCAGGTGGTATTTTGTCAAAGTTAATAACCGATCATAGAAGTCAAAATATATATATAGACAAATATGTATGTATAACTATAGCCTATCCTCGGAAGATTAATTGGGACCCTTTGTCCGTGTCCCTCAATATTAGCGGTCTGCTATCTTGACATATATTATCTTCTTAATTTTCTTCGACTTGTCACTCACAATATCTTTGTGGTTCCAAACTCAATAATGGTAACTAAATATGATGATTGATATATATATATAATATCGTGCTCGTTAGGAGACTTAAAACTTATGAAACGATCTGGGGATAGTCATGTACCACACTTTGTGTTTGCATTCTTGAAGACAACCTCTCTCTATCAAGAAAATCACAGTACTTATAATCCTAAGAAGGTTCTTCTTTTGGTTGTTTGGCTCTTCGTCGTCTACTGATAATTATCCAATATCAACATCATATATGTCATGTAAGAGGAATATTAAAACAATAGTTTGCTCAGTTCCCAAATAAGGTAAGGCAGGCTTCCCCAAGGGGTTGAGTAGAGTAAACCCCTTGTTGGTTAGGTAAGGACCTAGGTGGCCAAATAACTTGGAAAATCTCCCTCAAACCATAAACTATCACCTATAAAATCTCACATCACCTAATAGCACATGACAGGTAGGTACCTAGCACCTTTTTCTTCCAAATATGAAAGTGTGGCCATGTGCAGGTGATCACCAAAGAAATTCCATCACAATATTTTTTTAGTTTCCAGTTCTCTATGTTAGCCAAGTATACCACTTGTGTAACACTAGAATCAACATATATTATAAGTCAAATATCACATGGCCATCAAAGCCATTTCATGAAATCTATGAGCCCAACTGTACTGAAGATAAAAAAATATTTCATAATACTTCTATATTCCACGGAAGCTCTGAAATCTATAAGAAAAATACTACTATTAAATTTCAATAAACAGTAATAGAAATATAAAGAAATCATGGTCAACGATCTAAGGTCCCATGGTGCATCTGAATCTATCACATAAATTGAATGACTTGACACTGATGCATCATATACTCATGTAATGCTATCATTCTTTCTGTTGATCATTTATCTAGAATAAAGATAAATGTATTTGAGCCTCTACGTCGATTGCATTGTTTATATTATACTGTTGACAGTTTCCTTTTCAATTATTTATCTTCTTGAGTGAAAGTAATTGAGTTTATGAAACTGGTACCACTTATTAAGGAACAAAGTTCCACATACTCTAAACAAGAAAAAGTAAGCACCTACACAGGTAAAGAAAGACAACAGTACTGCTGTTTTAATTTGAAATTAATGCTGCTCCTACATTTTGAGAAAATGTACTTTCAAAACTCTAAAAGGGTCTTGATCAATAGAAAATTTGGAGAAGGAAACAAATCTAAGAAAGGCCTTATACCTAAGAATTTTAATGGTTCAAGTTGAAAATTAATATTCATATCTCTTTCCGACTATCTCTCATGTCTCTTTGTACACCATAATCTCTCTTCTTCTATCTGATGTCTCTTTATACGCTTGTGTATATCCCCCGTCAACTTGCTGCAGTTAAAAAGAAAAGTTAGCGGAGATGTTTGCTTAGCTGAAAGTATATATTATTAGGAGAATTATCGCAATAGATAATTATGGATACGCTCTCGCTAGGAGACTTTGTTGCCAACAAAATTGAACTCGAAAAAATTTGTTAGCTGATGACTGTACAACATGAAGGTTTCCTCCTAAAACAAATTTATGCATATGTTAAAGATACACAAAGAGAATGCAAGACCTAGTAATCAAAACTTGCACTGGATGTCTAAATGTAATAAAAGCTTCATAGAATCACTTTTTAAACAAAAATTAGCTACTGGATAACAAAAAGACTAGAAATAATTAATACCCCTCCAGAATTGGTCCTAGTACATTTGCATTTCATAAGTCTTCCATTGGGATGCCATAATTTCTTCAAATGCTTTTGTGATTGAGAAGGAACTCATATTTCTTTGTCAAAGTCAGAAAGCACAAAGCAAAGTCATGTTGTTGAGGGATACCCATAACTTGGTATAATAATAACAACTAAATATATCAAGTTAATAGGGAATGACATAGTCATAATGGAACATTGCAAATATTAACTAATATAATACTATCATAACTACCTAGAAGACATTTCACTTGCTTGGCTATGAAATGAACATGCACTGGTTTACAAAGAGTACTTTTTTTTTTTTTTTTTTTTTATAATCGTGGTCCAGCTTTCGCGCACCTCGACTAAATTCACGGGATACCTGCCACCTCCCACCAGCAACAGGTACCAGGTAACTCTGTCCACCAAGGCTAGAACAGATGGGAAGAAAACACCTTTGATTGCTTAACAAAGAGTACTATTTGCTTTAATTGCTTTAAAAATGAAATCACCCATTTAATGCTAGAGAAGGGATTAAAACTTTTCACCAATAAATGTAAGCCATACTACAAGGACTTAATTATGCATATACATATAGAAAATGCAAAGCATTTAATGACACAGAGACTTACCAAATAAAAAATGTAGATACTGAAGACATCAACATGAAGGCCCAGTGCTCCTTGCCTCCTCTTGGCTTTTGGCTCTTTGTTGTTGCCTCGGAGTCTCTGGTTGCTGCGGTGGCGGTTGCTGCTGCTGTAGCAATAGCTGAGACTGAAGTTGCCTTTCTTGGTAACTAGGATAAGAATGCCCATGTTGGCCAGTCGGGGGAAACAGATTATGAGGATTTTCAGGGGTTCCAACCAAAACCAACGAAGGAGATATGGGTGAACTCATTTGATGAAATCCAGTAGCTGTAACCGAGCTCGTAGAGTCCAACCCACTGTGAAACCTTAAAATATCATGTTGCTGAGAAGGATGCTGTTCTTGTTGTTGTTGTTGTTGCTGCTCATAGTTCCCGAGCATCTCCTGTTGCTCCCTTTGTTCCCTTGCAGCCAATGCTGCTGCAAATTGTTGAGCTTCAATTATCTGCTGCTGCTGTTGCTGAGGGTCGCGAATCATCAATTGACCACCTTGTGGGACTCCTGTTGGCATTCCTAAAATTGGGTTCATATTGAAAGGCATCATGGTACTAGAAGAGGGAACATTCATATGATGCTGTGGAATAAACCCTGGAGGCTGAAGATTAATCGGTAGCATTGCTGATGGACCAATGTAGTTAGTCAGTTCCTTTTTAGCAGCCAACAAATCATCCTGAACTTGCTTCAGCTTATGTTGAAGTAATGAAATAAGCCCAACACACCCATAGACTGGGTCTCGAAGGCGATACTCAGCCTCATAAGCAAGGGAATTCACAGCATCTTCCCTTTGAGCAGCATTCAGTTCGTTGAGGAGTTTAGCCACATTGCTCGCACCGAACACTTTGTGGACATTGGCGAACTTTTGGGGCTGATCAGGCGGAAAATAAGGTGCGAAGACACACTCCTGGGTGCATTTTCTGCGTAAGAATTTGCAAGCTGCGCATGGAGAACTTGACGATGACATCCTTCTATTCCTAAAGAAAAGAAATGTACACATCAATCCCACAAAACACACAAGGGATCTCAAAGAATTAAAACTAATACTAAATGGAAGAGAATATATATATATTCGCTCTCCAAATACATTTACACACAAATTGAGCATAAATAAAGAAATGATTGTGGCATTCAACGAAGTTTCATTTAACAATATTAGAGAGACAGTGAACCATTAATGGCACAGCAAATCGAAGCAGACATGGTAAGTTAATAAAATCATTAAATACCAGTAGGGTTTTTTCTTTTAATCTTCATTCATTGCTATAATTAAATCAAGTCAGAAAGCATAAATTTGGCAACTGTAGAGTGATTCAAAATCATACACAAACATTTGAACCAATTTTTCCGAGAAAACCCAATGTCATAACCAAGCTTAACAACACCATTGCCAATAAAGACAGAAATGAAAATAAAATAAAAGAAGAAAAAGGTACAAGGAGCATGCTAAACTTGCAGTGATGAAGAAAGATGCCAAGTTTCTGAATGAAAACAAAATTTCACCGATAACTCTCGCTTTTCTCTCTCTCTCTCTCAAAGTTGATAAACTTGGAATGCAAGAAATCTTTTGTTTTACGGATCTATCTACATCAATGATATCAAACACAAAATAAAAATCACACAGTTCCTTTTCATAGAATTCAAACGCGAAGATCCTTCCAATACACAAAGATCAGAAGAAACAAATCAAACACAAAATCAAATATCAAAAGCGAGTTCAAAACAGTATAAACAAAACCATGAAGTAAAAATAAAGAATACAAACGAGGATTTTTCCTTATCGAACCGTAGAATACAAAATCAAAAGAAACAAATCAAACACAAAATCAAAAATAAAAAACGAGTTCAAAACAGTATTAACAAAGCCATAAAATAAACAAAAAGAACACACACACACAAAAAAAAAACGTGAAAACAGAAAACTCATTCACCTTTCTTATCTAAAACAAACCCTATTCAGATCACTCTTTAACCTTCTCTCCTTTTCGTCAACTCATTTCATCTGCGAGTTCACAAAAAAAAATGAAAATGAACAAAAAATATTGCTTGTAAAAAAAAAATTAGTTTAACCCTAAAAATATAAAAATAAAAAAGAGAAAAAAATTAAACTTTGGTTAATAGGAGAGTGTAGAATTTCAAAAGCTCTTGATCCGATTTTCAACTTTCACGATCCCACAGAAAGAATCCAAAAGAAGAAAACACCGCTATTTTTCTATAGTTTCATCATTGATATATAGAGAGGAGTGCAAATGAAAATGAAAAAATAATGATTAAAAAAGGTGATTTATTTAGAAGGATTTTCATGAGTGGTCGATTTTGTAAATAAGTACATTTACTAGGGTTAAGTGATGAAAGAGAAACCCTTACACGGCTTCTAGTATATTGAGGACCGTCGATGGGATCAAATGTAATGTATTGACCGTCCGATTAGAACTTTGTCTCGATTGGACACGTATGAGAGAGGATTAGTTTTTCTGAGTGATGAATTAATTGGACACTGAGTTACCTTTTTGTCCCTGCGCAAATTTATCGTATTTCCCAAACTTCCCCTATGATGCGTGAGGAGTGAGGACTGTGAGGTGCTTTCAAGAAACGATTCTAACTTCCATATTGACAAAACTACCCTCGCATTTAATTAGTATACTTTTGGGTTTAATATCTCCAATGTATAATAGTATTTCTTAAAGAACTTAGATTTCTCAAACTGTCACTCATCTGCTCATGTTTGTAAATTGTAACAAAAAAAAAAATCACTCAATTATTTTTATTTCACCTATAAAGTCATTCAACTATTATTATTTCATCTAAAAAGTTCCTCAATCAATTTAATTAAGTCATATTTCTAGGAGATATTGTTGACGAGAAGAAATTGAAATCCAATTTTAAAAAAAGAAGTAAAAACTGATTCATTTTTTTTTCGATAACAGATTGTGAATATTACCAGAGCAGACACAACTTTACAAGTTACTGAGTACGACATCAAGTCATCAGGTTAGAGCCTCAAGGAGCCCTAATTACAAAGTTTTTCCCGTAGCCATCTACATTGTCTAGCATTTCTTGATCCCTCATACATTAATATTCTCTCCCTAATCACAGTTTGAATTTACCTAAATACAAAGTTTTTGTCCACAGAATAGTTCTTGAAAAGTCGACCATTTCTTGTCAGCCATACCTGATAAATCAACGCACCATACCCAGCCATCACCACTTCTTTGCGAAAGTTCTTCCAATGCTTACGTCTAATCATTTTGATAATATAAAAAATTGGTCAATTTAATGATTAATTAAAATAAATAGCTTTTAATTTTTATTTTTCAAAATCTGGATATAAATAAATAACTTTTTAATTATTTTTTTAAAAAATAAATAGTAATAATTGAGTGAGCTTTGTAGATAAAATGACAATAATTAACTGACTTATTTTTATAAAACAAAATTAAGTAAATTTGTGAAATAATTATTATTAATTTTATTAGATAAAAACAGTTAATTGAATTGTTGAGAGATTAAAACAAATCAAATTACTCATCAAAAGTCAACACTAGCAATATATTCTTGTAAGTTTTGAAGTAAATGTTATAAAAAACAATATTTTATTTTTATTTGGATTTACACATTATTTATTGTGTTAAATACTTCACGTAATGCTTCATTATAGAATTAAAACGCCATAAAATTGCATAAGGTCATTATAAAAGTCTTTCCAAAATAGCATAATTTCGATGTTATTTCATAAAAGTATTTAAGCACATAAAATTATTAAAATAAACTTATTAAAATAAACAGTAATTGGAGATAAAATTAATTATATTTTGAATTTACATGTATTATCAAGATATGTACCAACCATATGAGTTTGGATTATTTCTAGAATAGATATTGTTGAATTTGAAATTCAAAATGCAGAGGTAAAAATTTGAGTTCATTTTATCTTGATGTCTAACTTGTTTATTTAACTTTAATTCCTTTCTATTAATAAAATACAGACTTGACTTGTGAGTGAACGCATGATATAATGAGCAATATCCTCCTAATAAAATTAGTGGCCTAAAATTAAATTTTTAATTTAAATAAATATAATTAATTTAATTGAAGGGTCTTTTTTCTTTTTCTTAAAACCTTTAAGTTTACATTGTAACATAGCTATTTATAAAAGTAAGAATTAATTCTAGTTAAAGATATTTGTCATTTGTATGCAATATATTAACTTGGATATGCTTGTAAAATTTTACTTATTAATATGAAGTTTTGAATTATTTAATTTAAATTTCTAAAATATTTCTGACAAAAAATAGATAGTTTTTCGTGTTTTTTTAATATAAACTTTGCACTATTCTATAATCTTCAATATTTATTTAAGTGAATTTTTAAATCATAAAATTTATTACTAATTTTTTTAAGGCGTCAATAAGTAAATGCTTAATTAGCTTTTACCTTTGAGCCTCCTGACAATCAGCCACGAGCCATCTATCCTTGGGATGACCGTTTACCAATTCACAATTTTTTCAATATTAATATTACTAAAAATAAATGTTCTTCAAAGTAATAGATGAATTATTTTTTTTGAAGCAAGTGTCTTCTTTACTTTACAGATTATAAATTCACGTATTATGGTCAATTATATATACCGCACATATTTAATTAGCACTTAATAATATACATTATTTGACTAAATGACTCTAATCTACTTATACGAAAAAGTAAATAAGGACTGAAATTTTTTCGAATATTTATTGGACCATTTAGTACACAAAGTTAAATTCAGAGAAACACTAATCCCTTGTTTTGGACTACATTTTAAAAGTTAAAAAGATTACTTTTTCCATTCTTTTTTAATTGTTTCTCTCAATTTTCGTAAGTCAATTTAACTAAGTTTTAAAGTTAAACTTAATTAGATTAACTTAATTTTTTAATTAAAATTTAGATGGTCAAAAATGACATGAAAAGTACTAAATTACAATTTTTCTTTTATTTTCAATTTAATTAAGAAAATATTAATCAAAATTTATATGTTTAACTTAAAAAATGAGTAATTAAAAAAGAACGGAGGAGTAATTAATTGTCGATTAGAGAGAGTATAAAAATTGTATCCTTTTAAATGATGTCTTAATTTCCCCCCCCCCCCCCCCCCATTAAATTGGCACTTAGAATGAGGCCAAAATATAAGAATGAGTACTAAAGTTGGAGTAGTGAAGAGGGTGGCAGTGTGTTGGTGAGCAATTGCGTGCAGAACTATCCTTATTTCCATTAAATACAATACTACATGCTCCTCTTCCTCCTCTTTTGTCCTTTCCAGTTGTGGTATTTTAGTTAAAAGGTACATTTCTGTATCACTATGGACTCTGCACAGTACATTGCATTCTCTCTGGTACACTGTTTCCCCTTTGTCTTACTTATATCCTCCTTTTTATTTTATTTTTTCATACATGGATTCCAGGAAATTCCTTTTTATGTGGTAATTGGCATGTTTCTATATATTTGGAAAATCAACTTAATTAATTTCCTTTTAATTCATTCTTTTCAAAAGGAAGGAAAGGTAACTTGCCGGGTTGGTTGGAGATAACACATACTTAGCTAGAGAGGAAATTAAGTTTAAAAACTAATCAATCTCCATGTGATGGAGTAAAAAAAATCTTTTCTTCTTTCATGTTTTGATTATGTGTTTGTATCATTAATTCAGATAATTGGTGCCAATAAATTAAATTAACCTATTAATCAAGGGGTAAATAATTCATTTTGAAAGAGTCAAACACTGTTCTCATATTAAATTAGACGAAAATTCAAATCATAGAACTTGTTGCATCTGTATTGTGAAGGCCTTTTAATTTATTTCCAACTTAGTACTTTCTGAAATGCATCGCCACACATTCAATCGTCCTCCACTTTGTCCTACTCTGCAGAGACTAAGGTAATTAGTTGTCACATATGTAGTGTTTTCTCTAGGGAAAGTCATCTTAAAATTAATAGTTCAATTTGACATTATTATATTGCTGCCAAATTCAACTAATTTAATTATTATCACAATAGCTCAACCCGTTCTGCTAGGTTCTCCCAAATCTTCTCCCTTGCATTAATGACAAGAAGGAGAGCTATATTTGGTTACTGAAACAGTGTTAGAGCATTTACTAATTCAAAAATATATCTTAAAATGTTAGTTAAAATTACAGTGTTCAACTCTCATAAAGTAAAACATGACATATATAAATGAACGAAGTAAGTACATGGTACAACAACAATAACAAACCCAATGTGTTCCCACAAAGTGGGATCTGGAGAGGACAAGATGTACGCAGTACATACCGCTACCTCCGAAAAAGTAGAGAGGTTGTTTCCGATAGACTCCGGCTCAAGAGAAGTAAGTACATAGTAATTGAAACAAATAGAGGGAAGACATAGAGTGTTATAAACGATCAAATCTAGCATAAATGTGAGGACAATCATCCTCTATCCCATCAAAATTAAGTTTATAGCTAGCAGGTTAGGGCAGTTGGCAACGAAAACGAGAAGCATAGCTAGCTAGCTGCTATATATAGTACATGCCACATGGGGACAGATAGAGACGAGAGATGAGCAGTCTGGGCATATAATACACTTATATGGTTGATGTGAAGTTTCGTTGAAAACATCAATCAATATATAACCTACAAAATATTTCAGTGAATGAATGAATTTGCAGGATTGGTTCAGAATATACACACTTGAATCATCACTTTTATCATCGTCTATCTGCTTCGCCATGCATACATATCTAGTCAATATTTCATCTACTCTTTATAGTTTTCATATTATTACTGTTGTCTACAGACATGCATGCACACATGAAATTAATGGGAGAAGGTTAAAGCCCAAATTATAATCATATATCAACACCAGCAGCAAGCAGCAAGTACTTCCTCCGTTTCATAATAAATGAATTGTTAAATTTTGGCACATATATTAAGAAAAAAACATTAAAGACAAATTTAACACAATTTTCCATTTTTACCCCAAAGAAAATAAAAGATGACCTTGTAATATTTTTTCAAAAGTTAATTGGTTGTCAAATCATAAGGGTAAATTTGAAAAAAAATTCAATGATTCACTTATTTTAAAACATCAATAAATACCCCAATAATTCACTTATTCCGAAACAGAGGGAATATTGTTTTGCCACGTAAAAAATAAGACAACTTAAGAATCTTATCAAACACAAAAAATATGCATTTATGTATTGTGTCTGTTATATTGTTATTGATTCTAAGCTGGGGTCTATCAGAAACAACCTGTCTACTTCACCTGAGGTCGTGGTATGGACTGCGTACACTTTATTCTCTTTAGACCCCACTAGGTGGGAATATATAGAATATGTTGTTGTTGTTGTTTAATTTAATGGTGCAATCACATTTATAAAACACGAATTACACCGAATGATGACAATGTATGAATTGAACCTTGTTACAGAGTTGTTTCAATACTAAAAATCTTTACAGAATTTTCACTCAAACTTGAGAGGAATTAGAGAAGGAAGAAGTTTTTCCTCTTCTTTTTCCTTTTTTGCAGAGATTGAAGTTGTAATCCTTTTACAATTTCGAAGAGGCAACTTTTCAAACAATTATATCTCTTTTATTTATTAATGTATTATATATAAATTTGAGTTGACCCACATGGATGACTCGGTCCAATATCCTTCAACAGCAAAATTCGTTTAATTTACTTTCGAGATATACAAACGTATTGTGTTTATATGTATTTCTTATATATCATACACTTATCAACGGTCATCAATTTTGACTTTGCACGTGCATAGATATGCAAATTGAAATTTTTGATCTATTATAATCATTAATAGTATTATCTAGTGAATCAGTTTCAACAGGTAAAATCCAACTAATTGGAACCCGGTTCCTCTTCATTTCCATTCTCTTCAATTTCTCTAAGTTCTTGCTTAAGATACATGTTATAGTTTAAAATTAATAATTAAAATTTAATAAATTAAATCAAAATTTTAATCATAATAATCTACTTCCATATATTTATTACTTAAATATTTTTAACAATTCATTATATCTTTCTTAAATATATTAAATCATTTCTTTTTTTAATCCTTGAACAAGTTTCTGCTGGCTTTTTACTTTTCTTTTTGGCTAAAGTTTGCCTTTTTCTTCAATAATTTTTTCAAATGAGAAAATAAAGATTGTGTCTTGAAGTTTTACTAATTTTATTTTCTTTTTGTGTCAATAATAATCCATTATATTTGTGCCAAATCAAATATATATAAAAATTGTGCCAAATAAATCCATTACATTTTCTTTATGTAGCTCTTTTGAATTCTTAATTAGAAAAAATAAAATTTTAACTATAGTATGAATTTTTAAAAAATAAAAATATTTAGAAAAAGTTTTTAATATATATTTGTGGTGGTAAAGAATTTATTTTAAAAAATAAGTAAAAGATATAGTGAATATTTAAGAAGAAAATATAACTAAATATAATTTTAAATCGTAACATGGGTCTTCAATTCAAGCAAGAATTTGGAAAAATTGGAGAGAAGAGCGGAATGCAATATCATGTTCTCTTGTAGTGTATGAACACTCCTCCGCCCACTTTTATGTGAAATTGATTTATAACATTATTTTGCATATATTGTATGTTTTTTTATAATAATATTTTGACGTAAAATCAACAAAATATTGAAACAAATAATAATAATAATACTATCATAAAGAGATCCAACTTATTTATAATTTGAAAAATTCAATCTCTTTTCGTTATTGTGCAAGAGATCAATCAAACAGGTTGAGATTATTGACTTGCATAATTGCATTAAAAATGGAATATAATGTTGTTTCCGTACGTCATCCATGCAAAAAATAACATACCTTTTGGTTACTTTAATTCTTACATTGCTTCAGTGTAAGATAAAGTGCCCCTTTCTTCAGGAGTTTTGACTATTATGATAACGTGAGCGTACATAACTGTTTAATTTCTCCTTTACTGATAAAAAATAAAGAAAGAGAAATTCAGTGCAGTCTCGTTTTTTCCTTTTTCTTTTTCCCAATTTGGGGCATGGAAGGGAAAATGGGTAAGGACTAATTAAGGAGTTTACAATGTGTGAAATTAAACTTAGTTACTAAAATTATTCATAGAAATTCAGTAGAATAATGTTTGGACAACTTATAATTAAAAAACAGAAAGTGCTGCTTCTATTTGGTGCGAATGTCTAGTAGTCGATTTAAAAAATATTTTTAGTGTTTGGTCTATTTTTAAAAAGTATTTCTAGGTGTTTTCTCAAAAAAAAAAAAAAAGTACTAGTTTTAAGATGAGATTATTCTATCTCTACTTCATATGCGATAATAGCTCACTATTTCATTATTTTATCTCAACTTCATATGGGGATAATAACCCACTATTTTACTATTTTATCTCAACCTCATATAGGATAATAATCTACTATTTTAATATAAATGATGGCATAAAATAATTTTGAAATTATCTACTAATATTTTATATATATCAAATATGAAATAAAATTAATCTTAAATTTATCTTGAGATTATTATATTTATCTTACGAGCATGCAATTCTTATAGTAGTTGATTCAGAAAAAGTAGAAGCTTGTCCATGCATAACCTAGACAGAAAGCTGGCTTGGCAGTGTTGTTTGGGAAAATAACCCTTATCATATCCCATCAAATTAAATAATATCCCCATTAATTTGCGGTATAAAAAGTTAATTAATGCATCTGCCTTTGAAGTGTGTAGAGAGTAGTTGGCAACGAAAACGAGAAGGTGCTATGAGTGACTGATCAAACCAGGCCTTTTACATTGATGTGAAGTTTCCTTGGAAACCTCTATCCATCTAAAAAACAATGTAGTGAATGTGTATGTAAATAGGAGTACCCTTTTTGTGAATGTGTAGAATTTTATTTTCTTTCTTTTTCAGATATAAATTTGAGCGTGTAGCGGAGGAAATAGTTTCTCTATTTCAGTTATGAGGTAATGCAAAGTATGTTGTTGTTTTCATATATAAATTTTTTTGAAAAATATTTTCACATTGTTAGTGACAATCGACCGACGGTACGGTATATTGGACTTTAGAATCTTAGTTGGTTATTATAACTAAAAATATCAAAAATTGCGTGAATAATAGGAAAATATGAAGATGGAGGATTAAGATAAATTGTTAGTAGCATAGGTGAGCGAATTCTCTCTTTCCCGTGATAGAAAGTGTCCTAGTATGAATCAACTATTTACTCCTTTACCAATACTATTATTAATTTAATAATAAGCTAACATTAGTTAACTCTTCAATTTTATCACTACATTTCTCCTTTTACTTTGGTTAGTAATATATATTATTTCCACTGTTAATATTTTTCCTTTTTCCGTATTTCATCATAACCTTTTAGTTGTGCGAACATGTTCTGAAACACAATTTTTCTAGTCAAGAATTAAGCAAATTCAACCTTCCCATCCCGCTAATATAGAGATAAGGTCTATGTGCATTCTATTCTTTCCAACTCCACTTATGGGATAATCAACGTCTGTGTGTATTTCATCCTTCCAAACTCCACGTACTTATGGGATAATCCATCTCTTTGGCTACTGCAACTCTTACGCTAATCTCCTTCAACAGACTTATCTTTGATCATAACGAGCGTGCAAGTTTGTTTTTTATTTTCAAAGGGAAAAATGGACCCTATAATGAATGTTTTCCTTTATTTTTCCTCAATAAAATGAATGTCATCTAATCACTACCTCAGCAGTCTGCTCTCTAATTATCCTTTGTAATGATAGTTCTCTTAAAAATACATAATATAGCGTGATAGTTTGAATTTTATAACGAATATGCATGTGCAAATACACTGTATTTTACTGTTATTATATGCACGAATAAAGTGTGTTCTGCTACGTTTTATAATATAGATGATGCTAGTTTTTATAATTAACGGAAAATATCATAATAAATCTTAATTCAAAATAACCCTTTTATGTGCTAGCATTTCCTTATCTGAGCTAAATTTGGTTACATCTAGTGGGTGGTGTTCGATCTAAATGCAAGGGCCCAAATCAAAGCCATAGTCCGGCGAATCTAAAAAATAGATTTAAATTGGGGTAACTTTTAAATTTTAGCCCCAAATAATTTTTTTTTTATTAAAATAGTCTTTACCTATTAACTAATATTCTTTTGGAAAAAATTGCCCCTGATCAATGGAGTAAATTACATAAATGATCCTCGTAATGGATAACAACTCAATATTTATATCTTTCAACTTTTATTTTTTTTTTTCTCTTTTTAATTTTACTTTGATTTTAATTTTTTTCTTTTTCTTTTTAATTTTAATTTTTTCAACCCTTACTTTTTTTCTTTTTTCCTCTCAACTTCATTTTTTTCTTTTTTATTTTATATTATTTTTATTTTTTATTTTTTCTTTCCTCTGTTTTTTGTTCTTTTTAGCTTTTCTCAATCCTTACTTTTTTTTCTTTACACCTTTCAACATCTACTTTTATTAAAAAAATATTTTTCTTTGATTTTTTTCTTTTTAAATTTTTCTCAACCTTTATTTATTTATGGTTTTCTTAACCTTTTTTTTTTTTCTATTCTCTCTCAACTTCTACATTTTCTTTGATTTTGCTTTTTAAATATTTTTCTTCACTTTCTTCTTTTTTTGCAATTTTTATTATTTTTGTTCTTTTCTTCGATTTCTTCCATTCAATTTACATCCCATGAGCAAGAGTTGACACTATCATATTATAAAGGCAAGTCTTATGACTTTCGAACAATAAGCTATGTTTCATGGGCAAGAGTTGACACTACTACATTGTAGAGGCAAGACTTATGATTTTCAAACTAAAAGTTATGTTTAATGGGCAAGAGTCGACACTACCACATTGTATTTTGATTTATGAGATGTTTTATAACTCTTACCTTAGAGGAAAGACTTAGCTCAGGGACTTTCAAACAACAAATTATACCCCACGGGCAAAAGTTGACTCTAGCACGTTATATTTTCATTTATGAGATGTTCTACAACTATTGCCTTGGAGGCAAAACTTAGCTCAAGGACTTTTAAACAACAAGTTATGTTTCATGGGTAAGAATCGACACTACCACATTGTATTTTGATTTATGAGATGTTCTACTACTATTGTCTTAGAGGTAAGACTTAGTTCAGGTACTTTCAAACAAAAAATTATACCCCACGGGCAAAAGTTGACTCTATCACGTTATGTTTTTATTTATGAGATGTTTTACAACTGTTGTCTTTGAGGCAAGACTTAACTCAAGGACTTTCAAACAACAAATTATGCTCCATGGGCAAGAGTTGACTCTACCACAAAAAATTTCATTTATGAGATGTTCTACAACTATAGAGGCAAGACTTGGCTCAAGGACTTCCAAACTACAAATTATGCCCCACGGACAAGAGTTGGCTTTACCACGTTATATTTTCATTTATGAGATGTTCTACAACTATTACCTTAGAGGCAAGACTTAATTAACTCAAGGACTTTCAAACTATAAATTGTGTCCCACGGGCAAGAGTTGACTCTACCACGTTTTGTTTTCATTTATGAGATGTTTTACAACTATTGCCTTAGAGGCAAGACTTAATTGACTCAAGGACTTTCAAACTACAAATTATGCCCCACGGGCAAGAGTTGACTCTACCACGTTATGTTTTCATTTATGAGATGTTCTACAACTCTTGCCTTAGAGGCAATACTTAATTAGCTCAAGGACTTTCAAACTACAAATTATATCCCGCGGGCAAGAGTTGACACTACCACGTTATGTTATCACTTATGAGATGTTCTACAACTTTTGTCTTAGAGACAAGACTTAATTAGCACAAGGACTTTCAAACTACAAATTATGTCTCACGGGTAAGAGTTGACTCTACCACGTTATGTTTTTATTTATGAGATGTTCAACAACTATTGCCTTAGAGGCAAGACTTAATTGGCTCAAGGATAAAAGAGGGAAAAGAAAAAATAAAAATGGAAAAAAATAAAAATAAAGTTTGAGAAAAATGAGAGAAAAAAAAAAGAACTGATAAAAACTAAAAAGAAAATAAAAAATAAAGGTTAAAGACAAATGAATTTAAAAAATAAAAAATAAATAGATAATGCTTGAGAAAACAGAAAAAGAAGAAAAAAATTAAGGATGAGACAAATAAATTAAAACATGAAAATAAAATTAAAGCAAAAAATAAAAAGTAAAAATAATAAAAAAATAGAACAATAAAATTAAAGAAAAAAATAAAAAAGTGAAAATAATAAAAAATAGAATAATAAAATTAAAGGAAAATAAAAAAATAAAAAATAGAATAATAAAATTAAAGGAAAAAATAAAAAGTGAAACTAATAAAAAATAAAATTTGAGAGACAAATAAGTATAAAAATTTTAAAAAATATATTTGAGATGTTGAGGGGTAAAATGATACTTGTACTATACTTAAAAGGCAAAATGACTCGATGGACTCTTGTACTATGTCTTTTTTGTAATGTGGATACTGCTACTTACATGTTTGTCATTTGGACCCCTAAACCCACTAAAAAGCAATATTTTAAACCCTTTGATCGTTGATCGGACCGATGTGGTATTTAAATGACTGACTAGAACAAAGTGCGTGATCACACACGCGTGAGGTGCAAGTGGGGGTCATTTTTTAATCAATTTTATATTAAAATAATTAAAAATAATATTTTTAATAAATAAGTAATATTAAAATAATACTAATTTTTTTTTTAAAAAAAAAGGGCAGTCAGCCCTACAAACCCCCCCTCCTCTTCCACACATGCTTTTTCTCCCTCTTCCCTCCCCGTCCCTGTCCACCACCACCGTCTCTGTACACCACCTTCACAAAAGCTAATAAAGTTGATACGGAAACAAGTTATACCATACATATTAGAAGAATAATCCTTCTAAAAAAAATTAGAAGAATTAAATGAAATTGAAGAAAAAAGAGCAATAAGTATTTGGCCAACATAAAATTTTCCAAGGATTTCGTGGGCGCATATTGTGAATGATAAGTTTATTTATTTTGGAAGCATAGTAAAGCTTAATAATTCAACGGAATCAACAACAGTGGTCGGGTTTAGCAGTTTGAGATCGTTAATGGAGTTTTGGGTCGAATTTTTGGTGGGATGGAGCAGATGACATGGTTTTTCGGCGAGAACTCATCGAAAAAAGTGAGTTTCTGTGCGTTTTTCCTCTCTCGAGTCTCTCTCCCGTCACTTTTTTTTCTTTTCTCCTCTTTCTTTCTCAATTCTTTCCTTCTTTGAATTCCTTTATCGATTTCTCTCTACTCTCCCTCCATTTTTTTTGCGTCTTCTATGATTTCTTTCCTTTTTCGCTTAATTTGTGTGTGTGAATCTGTGAATACGATGTGTGTGGATTGTTGCGTGTATATATCAGCTTATGTGTGTTCTGTTTAGTGTGTGAGTGTGTGTATTTTTTCTTATTCAATGGGAACAGCTTGGGGCTGCAATGGGAGATACCCTGCAATGGTGTTGTGTTTGTGTGGTGATGGTGGTGAAAATTTACAGGTTTTGGAAGGTGTCGAGACAGGTGCGGCCATGGAGATGGAAAAGAAAACCCAGCCCCCACCATTTTTTTTTAATTCTTAATTTAGTTTTTTTATTTTTTAAATATCTATTTTCTTATGTGGCATTTAATGTAATATTTAAAATGATGTGGAAGCTGATATGGAATTTAATATAATATTTTAAAATGATGTGGCAGCTGATGTGGAGGCGAGTGTGTTACACACACCAAAATAGAGTTTAAAATATTACTTTTTAATGGGTTCAAGGTTCCAGATGACAAACATGTAAGTATGAGTATCCACGTTACAAAACGAACATAGTACAAGGGTCCACCGAATCATTTTATCTACTTAAAAAATAAAAAAAATTACTTTTTAAAGACATTTGTTATTGGAATCAAATATTTAAATCCACCATATTTGGATCTAGGACATGCAACCTTCTGGTCATAGTCCATTATCACTGCACAATGGGCCAACAATAAGCCCACTAAAAAGCCCAGAAGCTTAAACCCTCCAAATTATTCCATGCAGTAGTAGAACCCTAAACCCGAATTTCCTTCTTTACCCATTTCCCCGACTGACACTTTCACCGGAACAGCATGTCGAAATGGTGGCGTGCGGCGGCAACAACCGCTGGAGTTCAGAGGTCGACGGCGTCAGCTAGACGGAGATCGTATTTTACAATTCAAGCGATCCCTAGGGAGGTTACCGGAAGTAGAGTTTCGAGTAGAGATCGAGCTCAAGGTCGTATTCCGGCCGTTGTTTTCTCACAGAACTGCGTTCAGTCCAAACCTAATGATCCAACTTCCATTGTAGCCGGAGGTTCTGTTTCTAGGAAGTTCCTTCTTACAACTGAAAGGAAGCAGATTAAAGCGATCATTGATTCGATTGATCTACCTTTCTTCTATTCCACAACGTTTCCTCTTCAGATTCGAGCTGGTTCGGGATCGTCAACTTTACTGGAATCTGGAAAAGTACTTCCCATTAAGGCAAGTGATACTTGTTTTTGTGTTTTCTGTTATTGTTCTATTTGAAAAGGACTGTATTTGATTTGTATATTTTATTAGTGATACTGAAATGTTATAGAATGGTTTAAGAATTAGTTTGATTGAAGAAAAGTAGGTTAAAGGTGTACATTTAAATAGATTATTGAATTCGAATTTAGGAAGCTGTATGCATTAGAATTATATCGAACATTTTGGACCGTTGCAAGTGGATTGTCATTGTCATTGTATTTTGTGGTAGTTTAAACTTATGTTTTGATTCTGCTGTTTGTATAGATTCATAGGGATGAAGAGACTGGGAAGATATTGAATTTGGTCTTTGTATGGGCAGAAGACGGAACGAAATTAAAGGTCGACGTGCCTGTTGTGTTCAAAGGGGAGCATGAGTGCCCTGGTCTTAAGAAAGGTAAAGGCTTCTCTTCTTCTTTTTGTCTCTGTTTTTTTCTCTCCATAATTTCTTGTCACATTGCTTATGGACAAGCATATTCTTCAGAGAATGATTTATCATTTGCAAGTAATAAGACCTATCTCTTTATGGGGACTGTTCCTGAAAAATCTCCAGTATATTTGTAATAGAGTGATCAAAGAGAAAAATGGTGAAGCATGCTTGCTCTCACTATTTCAGAGCACTATTATTGATATACTTAGTTGTTGCCGTTTGTGTTTGGGAAACCAATTAATCAATTACAATTCAATCTCAAATTTATTGTAATGTTAAGCATCTAACTGTGGTAGGTTTTCTGTTGTCTCTTATGCTTATTACGGAACAAGAGTGACATATCATTATAATGTAGCTATAATTTGTGAGCTTCTGTAACTTATAAAAGAAGCATGAGCTTCTGTAACTTATCAAGAAGATTAGGGGCTTCTGTACGTATATGGCAGTTTTCTAAAGTATGGCTTATAAGAATATCAGCTTACATTGTGTATCACCCTAGTTAGGATTGGTCTCGTATGTGAAATAGGAGAAGTAATTTACCCAAACAGGTGAACCATGAGAACCCAATAGCTTTTGCATAGCCGACCTGGGATATATATTGCTCACATGACATTCTATGCATTTTATCACTTATAATCTTTTCCATTGCTGGCTGATTTTCCTCTTGAATATACTCAATTAAAGTGAAATTACAATCTTTCTGAGTGATTTCTGTTAATTAGTTCTGGTTCTGAAATTAAACACAGAAATATGACTAGCTAGTAGTGACTTACAAATCATAACCACGCATACCTTTGACAGGCAACTATTGTCCGAAACAACATCATATAGGCTGATTTGAACCTTCAAAGCCAGAAAGTCCAAATACTTCAAATTTCCTGTTTCCTTTTATGACCAACAAAGATCATTTGAAAGAGAAGAAGTTTTCCATTTTCTTTGTTAATACCCTTCTTGGGGTGATTTAACCGGAAAGAGAATACTCATGAATACGTTGGAATTTAATTAGTCTGTAACATCATGGTATATATGCTGTCTTGAAGGGTATCAAAGAGGATACTTTTATTGCTGAAATCCCAGAGTTTATGCATTCTACATTTGCATGACAACTATAAAGAAGTACCACTTTATCCAGCTCTCTGGATTATCCTTCCAACACTATTTCAGAAGCTGATTGAAGTTGCACAGTGAGAACTCCGTATGAGTATTTTATGTGATCCAATATTCAAGAGATCCCTTCCCTGCAATAGTGTTATTATACTCGCATCCATTTACGAAGGACAAATATTTAGGAGCATACATTTGCTGACACCAGCTGGCTGCAAGCTAAGTAATAAGATATTTGGACCTATACTATAAGTCTATAACTAATCATCGAAGACTTGGTATGCGTCGATTCAGTGAACATATCAACTTATTAGGCTCAATATGCAATTTCATCTCTAGCATTGTCTGAAAATTTAAATGAAGTACCTTTTGGTGATAGAATACTGCTTTCAATAAGATCTCCCTCTCAAGAACTATTTAATGAGAATTCCAGTTTGAACCTTGGCTATGTCCCGTCGTGCTTTCTTAGATTATGCTCTGAGTGGATGGTGATTGAAAGGATTTATGTCAGCCTGTCTGTCCTAGCTTCCAGCCTACTACATTTGCTTGTCAAATTATTTCAGGCAAACTTTCATTTAATCTTTTGAGATTTTAACTGCATTAAGCAGCTTGAAACAATTAACCTAAATATCGATCGAAGCAGATGGTCTAGGCTCTACAAATTTAACACTACCTGTCTTTGTCTAATTATGAACTCCAGTTCCAGCAATAGTAAGCTCCTGTTTTTGTATCCTTAGAATATAATAAGAGGAACTAATATTTCAAAAAGAGTTTTCTCCAGGAGTTCACTTAAGATGCTGTGAAGCCTGATACTTCCTCTAATGGAACCCACATGATAAACTAAATTTGGTTTAAACCTAGATAGGTCGTGAAAGCCCTTTTTTATTTGCTTCAGAAAAGATGTCTTCTAATATCAGCACGCGGAAGGGTTATCTTGTTTAACAGGATTAATTTTCTGTTCAAATTATGTGGAGCAACTGCCTAGTGCCTTCTCAAGTTACAACAAAATATAGCGGGTACTTATTGTCTTGACACCTTAAACTAATGGCAAATTTTTGTCAGAAATCTTGTGCCAGCATCATTTTCAAGTTTCTTTAAGGTGCTTATTTGTTATCCTGTCTAATGCTAGGAATGACAATGGAAAAAAGTAAGTAAAGCTTAATGCTTAGATTGGCTTGCAGTAATCGTACCACTTCTCATTGATATGATAGACTGTGTGCGCTTCCTTTGCTATTAATTGTTCCATGAGAAAATCCGACATACATATATTTGTTTATAAATATGTTCAATGAAAATGATTATTCGCCTTTAATACGAAAGCAGGTGGTTATCTAAACAAGATCAGACCTACCCTAAAGTTCTTGTGTCCAGCCGAACATATACGTCAAAAAATTGAGATCGACATAAGTCAGCTAGATGTTGAAGACAAAGTGTCCCTGCATGATATAGATGTTCATCCTACGTGGAAGCTCTTAAGCAAGAATGAAGCCATCCCAGTTTGTAAGATTAAGGCAACTGTTGATAGATAGTTTTTGTCCAAGCTATATTGAGACTGCTAGAGGCATCTGAAGTCCATTAGCTCAACATTGTCTATTCTAATTTGACATGGTTTTGTTGGTTGAATGGTGTATAAGGACGGTCAAAAGACATTAGAAGCGTTTGCATACTGTAGTAGTGAAAGTGCTATTTTGGGACTTCTTCTAGAATAATAAACCTGTGCATTAATGAGTAAATGGAAAATGCAACTGCAGTCTTTTCAAGTTTTTAGGAGTGCACCCAAATGCTGAGCTTTGAGTCACCTGTGGCTGCGTCATTAAAATATTTTGTTATTAAGCAGGAATCCTCTCGAGGATTTTTTTATTGTTAAGACTTGAAGAGTATTGTACTATGTTGAAGTTTTTGATAAACCTATGTGACTTATTCTAACTAGTAAAGTCAATTTCCGTTCTTGTAAACACCGGAAGACCTGGAAGGAAAGTGGCAACTAACAAGCTTTAATGCATTGAAATGAATGGTGGGTCAAGAGAGAGAGAAGACACAGGAAAATATTACTATATTTTTTTTCATGATTGATTGATCTGCAAAATATATGAGTTATCTTTAAAGTCAAGAAGATGACTTCCTTGGTGAAGCAAGGGGAAAAAAAAAGCAAAATGATTTCTCATAATTTCGTAAGCCACCATCTTTTTGGAAACCTCTCTATCTCACCTCTGAGATAGCGGTATGGGCTGCTTACATTTATCTTCCTCAGACTGAGTATGTTATTGTTGTTGTTCGTAAACCACCATTTGTTGAGTAGAACCCGAATAACCTGAATGGCCACTGACTCTGGGAATCCCGACCTGAACTGTAGGAGTCTCGTCCAGAATAACATCCCTGGAGCCCCTACCTCCAGATGAGGTACCATTGAAAGAACCAAAAGTGGAGGACCTTTTGTTCTAAGCTGGTTATTAAATATAAAAAAAACCTATAAAATTATTTATTTAACTTCTTAGGCAGCCTGGATTCCAAGTCCTTGCTCCGTACAACTTTGCAATCATAAATGAAATAAGATGTCGGGGGATAACACGTTCTTAACACTAATGCAGAAAAAAATGGGAGACACGTTGTTCTTTCTTTTTCTTGATTGGTCTTTTTCAGAAATGAGAACCACATTCTCTCTTCTTCTTGGTTGTTATTTTTCAATGTAGTAGTGATAGTGCGTTATCTCTTCATTTTGGTTGTTCCTTTTTCAGTGAGAAATCTTTTAATATATACTCCCTCAATATTAAATGACTAAACAAAGTATGTTTACTCAAATTTATATTTTCAAAGCATAATTAATAAAGCTAATTTGGTAAAATAAATTCCTAATAAATGTTTTCTTAAGAAAAGTGTCAAGTAAAAAAGGGTCAATTATTTTGAAACGGAGGGAGTAAGTGTTTCACATTATTGCCATTAATGATGTGAGGCTTTTTTTTTTTTGTTTCTCAAAAAATTGAATCCAATTATACACTATCTTCAATTCCAACTTTTAAAAATTCAAATAAAATGAAAAGTATTTGAAAAAGAATATATAGTAGATCATATATAAGGTCTAATCTACGATATTATGAAATTATATATTTTGCGATATTATTTTTTAAAGCTAAATTTTGATTAAATTATCAACTTAATAATTTTATCAATTTTTCAAAATTAAGAAATATAAACTATATTATAAAAAAGTAAATGTAAGTTTTAAATATTCGATTTTCACTAACCAAAATCTAAAGTCTGAACTCTAAAGAAAAAGGCAAGACCAAATTATTCAACAACTTGAAGACAGGTGGGTCTAATTTTTTTTTTTTTGGGTCTTATCACCGTAAAAGAAAATTGGAAAAAAGGTGGAGTAGCACGTACTAATTTTGTACTCCCTCGGTTTTTAAAAAATAACCTACTTTAATTTGGTATAAAGTTTAAAATAATAAAAAATATTTTTGATCTTAAATTAAAATTATGTCAAATATATCAAAATATTTTTTAATCTTATGATCCTAAATATGTCACGAGAAAAATTAAAATTAAAGTATTACAAAAAAAAAAAAATCTTTCTTGTTGAAACGGATTAAAAAGAGTAATTCGTCCTAAACATGTCACGAGGAAAGTTGAAATGAAAGTATTACAAAAAAAAAAGAATCTTTCTTGCTGAAACGGACTAAAAAGAGAAACGGATTAAAAAAAATTAGATAATTCTTTTTAAAATGGAGGAAATATTTTTTATTAATGTTAAAATATTTATTTTAATATTAAAATAATTTTTAATAACAAATTGGTATAAAAGAAATGTACTAGATGAAGAATAAAAGGAGGAAGAGGGTAGAGTTCATTTTGACCTCACGATGGAGATATTTTTCTTGTTTTTTTCCTATCATTTTTCCTTATAACTCTCTTTTACTTCCTTCCCTTTTCGAACTTTTTCCGGGAACCCTCCGACGCCGATCAACCCGACGCCGGCGAGTTCCCCTTTCTCCGACGTCCCTCGGTTTCCGTGCCCCCCCCCCCCCCCCCCCCCCACCACCACTATGCTCCTTATCCTATCTTATGTACATGCCTTAAATATATCATGCATTTTGTAACCATAATTACAACAGGGGGCGGAGCCAGGGTACCGTAAGGGTGTTCATTTGAATCGTTTTATCGAAAAAATTACACCGTATATATATATATTTCATGCATGCATGCGTGTGTATAATATATGTTGAATCACCTTGATTTATTTTTGTAACAAAAGATCCTGGCTCCGCCACAGTAATAGAGACAATGCGTTGGTGGCAGAGCACATTTTCATCTTCCTCCGGTTCGTCCTCCTCTTCTTCATCGTCCTCGTCATCTTGCTCCAAAGTACACTCTGACGATAGTCTTATTGCCTCCAGTGGAGGCATTCGTTATTCAATCAAATCGGCTTTTTTCTTCTCTCGTAGGTGTCATCATGCTCGCGCTAAAAAGCTTCAAAATCTGACGGAAAATGACGCTGATGACTGGCGTTCTAACTGTTCCAATGATAATTTGCAATCTAAATGTTCCTCCTCCTCCTCTGATCGTCCGCCTCCGCAACCTTTGCCTTTGCCGGAACTGCGTCTTCTGCTCCGCCATGAATCCAATGCGGGTTCGAATGAACCTAATGTGCCATTGCCGTCGCCCTCAGACGCGCATTCCCATCATAAAACTGGAGAGGGTTCTTCCGATGTTGATACCCGTAAGGATGGTGTAGCGTCTCATGGGAGGTATGTAATCTCCTTTATGAATTTTCTTGCGCACCTCCACTAATTCCATCAGATATCTGTCACCTCTCATTAACATTTCATATACGATTAGATGAATAGTTATTTGTTTCCAATTTATTTTGTTTTAGTTGTGGATTCTGAATTGAATGTTTGGGTTTCTTTTTCAGAAAAATCAACTCAGTCAACATTAATGTTTAGTTTTTCTTGTAAAATTTAGCCTTTTATTGTAGGCTCTACCACAGTTTTTATTGGTCGGACTCTCCAAAAATGTTTCCGTACTTGTGTTGGATCCTTCAAAAATGCACTTTTTCGGGAGGATCCTACCCGCACCTAGTGACATTTTGTAGAGTCCGAGCAACACAGCGAGTTTTGGGTTATTAGTTTTCCACATTTGGAGGAGATAGTTGAAATTCAATGATATTAACTCATGAATTGGAGAAGATTGTCTGGTTGATGGATAGATCTTAGTTCTTCCAATAAAAGGAAAAGAAACCAGTGCTGAAATGAAAGTACCTTCGACCTCTAATGATGAGATTGGGGGTTCGACTCAGCAAAATGGGCTACTGTTGACTCATTCGCCATAAAAAATATGATGGAGGTTCATAGTAAACTTGAAAGGATGTTCCTATTTTCTCTCAGCATGGTATTTCTCATTCAGCTAGGAAGCTCGTGTAATCTTCGGATTATACTGACCCTGTATTTGTGTTCTTCTCTTTTCCTGTTTCAGCAGATTATCAGGCCAAGATGCTCAAAAGAAGAAAAAAGAGCACTTGGGAAGTCGGTTGTCTAGGAAGACACCTCAGAAGCTGCATGTTGGTGACAGAGTCTCTGAAATCAGGATCAGTGCACCTATTAGTGCTCCTGCAACTCCTTATGCAAGCCCTGGACTCAGCCCACTAAAAGATAGAGATCATTTAAGTTCTAATTACATGGCATTCCCTGGTGCTTTTCAAGTTTATTCTGCACCCGAGATGCCTCCATCCGACACCCCTCAGTATCCAGGTTTCTATTACCGTGTACTCCCGGAGAAAAATGCTTTTAGTGTTGAGAATTCTCCTCATCAAAGTCCAAGAGTAAGCCCACAGAGGAGTAGAAAGGTTGCAAGCGGACCTTCATCACCTTTGCATCCCTTATTACCAAATGAGAACTCAGCAGCACGCCGTGAGAATAGTTCTCAGGGCAATGTCTATCCGCTACCACTTCCTCCTTTAGGTGCCACTTCTTCACAACCTACTTCGATTCCATCGGTGTCCTCTAATGCAGAGCTGACACCAATCAAAGGCCAATGGCAAAAGGGGAAGCTTATTGGGCGTGGGACATTTGGAAGTGTATATGTTGCATCAAACAGGTATAGTTTCCAAATAGATCTTATTGCATATGAATATGTTTCTCCTCTTGCATACACCGTTAAGTTTCTAATGTAGCCCATTGTTTTTAATTTTAATCAGAGAAACTGGAGCTTTATGTGCGATGAAAGAAGTTGAATTATTACCGGATGACCCAAAATCTGCTGAGAGCATAAGGCAATTACAGCAGGTAATATTTCCCTCATTCTCTTTGTTTCTTAGTCCTTCAACACTTATACTTTGTGTCTTGATTTTGATTGTTCATAGTCAATAGCACTTACTGAAAATCTAGATATTTTTTTGTTTTATAAAATTTAGATATTCAAAAATTATATGAAAAATTTTACAAGTTGCATTTCTTGCTCATGTCAATATGACAAAGAACATATATTTTAAAACTTTATTCTAAGTTTACATTATTTGAATCTCGAAAAACGAAACATGCCACGTAAGATGGGACAGACGGAGGATTAAATTTGCATCTTGATTGATGAACTGGATCATATTGACCATTTAAAGCAGCAGTACCAAGCATATTGAGTATGAAATGTTGAATGTGAATACACTTAAAAATTAGCAATCACCAAAACTCTATCAGGGGCACATGAGGACATCTTTGTTGTCAAATGGTTTCAACTTCTAACAGTCTCCAACTTTTATCTTGGTATAGGAAATCAATGTTCTCAGTCATCTCAAGCACCCAAATATTGTCCAATATTACGGCAGCGAAATAGTAAGTCGTCGTTATTCTCCAATTAAGTTATGGACTTGATTTATCAGTGCATGTTGTCCTCAACGAGAGTCTACTTCTTTGATTGTGCAGGTTGGTGACCGATTTTACATTTATCTGGAATATGTTCACCCTGGTTCTCTCAATAAATTCATCCATGACCATTGTGAAACAATTACAGAATCCATTGTACGGAATTTCACTCGCCATATTCTTTGTGGATTGGCTTACTTGCATAGCAAAAAAACCATTCACAGGTAAAAGTCTGAGATTTCATTTATGATGGAGGATTATACTGAACATTCTGAATAACAAATTTGAAATTTGTACATGTATAGGGACATAAAAGGGGCTAATTTGCTTGTTGATGCTTATGGGGTCGTAAAGCTTGCAGATTTTGGGATGGCTAAGCATGTAAGTTCTCAACTCAAAAATATGTGGTATAGTCATTTTAGTTACAATAACAGAAGTAAAAATGTCGTTAGGAGATTCCCTTTTCCTGGATGCCAGACTGCCAGTACGTGTAGCATAACCTTTCACTTTGACTACATTATCAATGACAAGAATAGAATTTTTTTTCATCTTTATAACTTATACCGGCTGTTGTGGGCCGACTTTTGCTAGTCTTATATCTTATCTTGAACCTTTACTCTTTCTATGCAGCTCAATGGGCAAGCAGCTAATCTCTCCTTAAAGGGAAGTCCTTACTGGATGGCTCCTGAGGTACTTTCTTTGAAACATTCACTTCGTTCTTATGTTCTCTTACCTCATGCAGTCATGCTTATACCTTTTGTTGCTTGGCAGCTCTTGCAGTCAGTTATGAAGACGGATACTACCACTGATATCGCGTTTGCTACTGACATATGGAGTTTGGGTTGTACTGTAATTGAAATGCTGAATGGCAAACCACCTTGGAGTGAATATGAAGCAGTAAGGACTTTGATTTGCTCATGCCTAACTCAACACATAATCTTTTTTCTTCCTCATGCTTAGCTCACATGTAATCTTACTTGATGGAGATGCGTTTCTTTTGCATGCTGCCATGCTCCCTTAGATTCATGTGGTCTACAAGAAGTCTCGCCCTTTTTATGGATAATTTTTTCTTGTAACCCTACCTCTTAGAGTGAAGTGGAGGTTTTCTTGTAGTAGTAATTGCGCTAAGCAAGACTGATGTTGTTATCTTTTGCATTGTGTCTAGGGGATCTTTTGATTTCACTAGTTTCCCTATTCATTGGTGCCAAACAAATATTTTTGCTGGATCGGTATGTTATTTCATTTCCTTTTTTTACCCCTCCCTAGGAGCTCCCACCCCTTTTTCTCCCTTGATGACCCGAGCTCACAACCTTCGGATTGGAAGTGAGGGGTGCTTACCATCCCAACAACTCCCTCTTGTCGTATGTTATTTCATTTCATTATTGAAGTTTGCAGTAAAGGCACTGTAGTGATTATATAAGTACATCGGCACAAAGATAAATTACTGACTCTGCATAGAACCAACGAAGCCACACAACTTGTCTAGTCATCTCTCCTGTGTTTTTGCTCTAATGCATAAAGTTCAAGTATTTCTTTCCTCCATTCAAAAGTCAACACTTAGTTATCTTACCAATGTAAGATATAAATGGATATAAAATCTTATGACACTCGAGTCAGTGGAATGTTAGTTTATCCCCCTTTTTGCAGGCTTAATTTGTAAAGCAACTTGTCAAACCGTCTATGAAGAGCAGCACCACATTAACCATATTCATTTTTGCAGGCTGCAGCCATGTTCAAGGTTCTAAAAGATACACCTCCAATACCGGAAACATTATCACCTGAAGGGAAAGATTTCTTGCGCTGTTGTTTCCGTAGGAACCCAGCAGAGAGGCCCTCGGCCAGCATGTTATTAGAACATCGCTTTATGAAAACCTCTCATCAGCCAGATGTACCTTCTTCCCTCAAACCAGTTGATGGGCTACGAGTCAAAGTAAGTATCTTCAATTCCTCTCCTCTCCAGCTCCTTTTCTTCATTTTCTCTTTTGAGTTGTGATTATCAATGCAATAATGTAACTTTAACAGGAAAAGTTGAATTCTCAAAAAAGGCAGACAACATACCATCTTGACCCAGGGCGTTTATCACTAGAGAGGTAGCTCTCAAAAGAACTTTCAGTGAAGTGAAACTTAGATGATTCCAAATGATGGACCGCTTACGCGAACACATTCATGAGATGGGCATTTCTTCATGCATGGACATCTAATCTTCTGTACAATTAGGACAGGCCAGCTGTGGATCATTGAAACTCCAACTTAATATTGGAGCCCCATCATTTCACTCGTTCAACTCCTATGGCCATGTCCACAGTTAATCCCCATGCACCCTGTTCGGCGTATTGTTGTGAGCACTATTGCAAATGTAAAGTCATTGCATATACCGGGTGCAACTACAAAACCGTCAACTGATTTGGGATGTAAGTAGCAGACAATTTTTGGTTTCTCTTCCAACAAGAGCTGAACTTGTGAATACAATGGAGACCTCTACTATATATATACGCTGTGTAGATAGCTTGAAGGTGAAAACTGAGTTGGAGCCTGCAGGCACTTTTGCTTGTTGTCAATACTAACACCTCGAGAGGATCATAGGTTTTATCAACTAGGGAAGTTTTTTTCCTGCAGACTTTGGAGTTTAGAAGTAGGTTTTCTGTAATTTTCCAAAGCAGGAGATTCAACAACAATCAAAAGAAAATGATATTCTTTGACAATTACAAAATTCATTATTGAATCTCGTATCTATTTTGTTTTCTTTTTCAATTTCCACGATCATGATTCATGTCTAGTGTTTTTGTTGTATTGTGCAACTTGGGGCAGCTAAAGCTAGTTTGACTAAGCAACTGCCACTCTTGTGTCTGTAATAATGACTAGATTTTTCAGTGCGTTAAATTTATAGGAGTATCATGGTATCTCTTACTGAAGTACGAGGATAAACTAAACAGCATCACACATTTGACATTTTCAGCTAAAAGAGAAAGAAAATGAATTGTTGAATGAGCTTATTTATCAAGCGATGATAAATAATACTAGTAGTAATAATAAGCCCAACTTATTGATCGTCATTAGTGAGAATGACACAAAATAAGCTAAACTGTTGTGCCACTTACTAGAACCTTGCTTAAAGCTGAGATGGAAAGTGTGGTCAACAGAAAAGGTAGAAACGTCAATGTAAAAGATTTTTTTTTTTAAAAAAGATAAAGTACAATTTACTACTCCCTCCGTTTAAAAAAAAATGACCTAATTTGATTTGATTTGAATTTTAAGAAAATAAAGAAGATTTTTGACTCTTGTGACGTTAAATGTCCTTCAATCTTATGGTTTTAAACATGTCACATGAAAAGTTAAAATTAAAAAGTTGCTAAAAAAGAAAAAAATCATTCGTTTTTAAAGGGACGGAGTAATAAAGTAGGTAGGTGTAGGCTGTAGAATAAATACATAAAATTTAAATACTATGATTTTCTTTCCAAATATATGGATTTTCCCCTCATCCAACCAAACAAACATCCCCCAATCATAGTGCAATCACGTGCCTCTTTCCTTTTGCCAGTTCATCTCCTTTCAATATCTAAAATTTCCATAAACAAAATCTTCATCGCACAGGGATGGATCCACCACAGGTAGAGTCCATGGACATCTCCACCAAAAACTACCCCCCAATTGAAGATGATCAAGACAAAATAGTTGACCAGTGGTAATTTTTTTTTCTCCTCAATTTTCCCCTTGTTGTTTTCTCTTTTTAGTTAAGTACAACTATTTCTGTTAGCGTAAATTTACTTGTTGTTTTTTATTATAATATTTTTGTTGTTTTTGTTGTACATGTTTGTGCAGTTGTTCTTGCTTTTACGACTGTATGGATAGCTTGTTGGAGTACTTGTGCTGCTATGATTTCTGGTGTTCTTAGGGATACACTTTATTCTAAGTACTCTGGAGTAGGGAACTTGTTAGATGAACTAATTATTATGTTCTTTCACTTTTGCTTAGCATGATTTTGCACTGCATTAGTCAATTTAGATTAGAGTTATTTATCCGTCTTATATTGTAATTAAAGTACTAATGAGAATATGAGATGGTCGTTGTCTTCTTCCAGCTAATTATATTCCTATGGTCCATAACATATAGTAACATACAGCATAGTTATTATAGTCCTACAAAGTGGAGTCGTATAGAGTGTATGCAGACATTTCTACTATCTCGGAGTACTATCATGTATAACCAATTTTGATATTCAAGTAGGTGTTGGTTCTTTTAACAGTAGTGTGATTAAAAGTTTCAGTTGAGAGAGACTGGATTGATAAATAATTGATCAGGGGAAAATCAGAGAGTTCAAGAATTCTGTGTTAGTGATGTTCATATGTACATCCATTGGCTTTCTGGCCTAAAGTGGGTTCCCTCCCACTGTTTGTGGAGCCATATAGACCACTTGCTTGATCTTGTGAATCCGTATCTTCAAGATTTACTCCTTATATCAAAATTTGTTGACTCGATTAATTGGTTTAAAAGACCGAAACGAAGGAGGTTAAATCTCCTTTCAAGTAAAATTTCATCTCTTTCAGTAGATACACCTTTATTTATTTTATGGCGGTGTTGGTAGTAATTGAACTTTTAAAGTAGTGGTAGCCTACCAGAAAAGCCGCTTAACGCGCAGCAGATCCAGTAAAGGAGTAAAACACTCCATTCCAAATATCCTAATCATCGACCACATAGAACATTTATCACATTTTTATATAAAAGGTGTATGAAAGCACGTGTCTAATAGTCTACCGGCACACCAATACACAGCAATGTATTTGGTTTCTGGGATTAGCTGTGGACTATGATCAGGTTATAGTTGACTTGCAAATGAAGAGGATATGGATAAATGCTCCATTTTAATCTCCTTAAAAAAGGATAAGAGACAACAATTATAATTTAATTAATTGTTATCAGTAGCATAGACGATAAATTTTACCGCACATATTGTTCATTGGATTGTCACAGCCGGGACCAAATTCATTGTTCACAGAAGATGACTAGAACTGCACTATTTGAAAAAAAGTGTGTTCTCTTTTTTTTTAAAAAAAATAAAAATAAAAAATATACTCTTAGCTTTATCCAAGTGCAGTCAAGTTATAGCTTGTCGAGGATAAATCAATCAATTAATTAATTACATCTCAATCCCAAATTAACCGAGTTTGTCTATGGTAATATTCAATATCTGTATTTATTCTGTTGTATTTAGACTTGTAATAGTTTCAATCAGGTAGAGACTAAGTATCGGTTATGGATTCAGCTAAATTCGGTAGCTTTGCTTCAAACTCTACAATTATTTTAAAAATCAATTGACGAATATGTATAAATTATTAATTTAGAACTCAGTAACTTTTAAAAAATAAGAATTTAGAATTCATAAGCTTCAAATTCTGAACCTTAGTTACAATGCTCGACGACCATAAGGTTTTATGAATCTGAATAATCAACTTGCCTTTTTTCTTTTATGTTGTATATGACAGCAACGCAGCACTCTTTCTTCCTTCTTACTACCACTAGTACACAATATACTAGTTATTTCAAATAGTGATAGACATGTCATGCAAGTCCAACATATGCATAAATTATCCAAGTTAAGAGTTAAAAAGGGTGATACCAATTGAATCTGGACAGAAGTCTAGCTAGAGAAATATCAGTTTTATACAATTCGATTGTTCAATTTGGGCACTAACACCTCCTTATTGCTGTCATTCGTCATTCCTCATATATAGTTCCCACTAGCTAGTGACTAGGTGTAGTGCAAGGCTGCTGTACACTATGAGTTTCTTTAATGTGCACAAATGTTTTACTATACTATACTACAGTATTGCAATTTGCACGTTTGACAATTTTTCCATTTTGGGTTCTTCCATCATCTTTACTTTTTTTCCTTTCCAAGCCAAACATTTTACAAGGTGTCCTCACTTGTTACAAAGATTGCATTCTGGTACTTAGAGTTGATAGTGTTTATACCAAGTCAATACTAGAATGAACTTAATCAAAACCCCTGAGCATGGAATGATACTCCTTCTGATGCTTTTTATCCTTCACTTTGAAAAAGATTAAATTTAATTGAAAAAACAACAATTAAGGAAGAGATAAAGATAATAAAACCATGAACAAGAAAGACAGAGCTTTGAGTTTTCTTATTTAATGTTGTCAAAACAACGAAATAGAGGGCGAGTTGAATTGATCACCTTACAAAGGAACAAGGTTCAAGTCTATCGATTTATATGGATATGGGCAATCCTCCGCACTTGAGCCAGCTTTTGGGGTTGAGTTAGACCCAAGTAATTACTTCAACCTGTGATGTATCATCCTGCACTCACATGAACTACTTTATTTTTGTAAAGAATCAAGGATTTGTACCAAACTTAACTGACAGAGACATTTTAGTTCTTAGTGGCCCTTCCACTCTCTACTCTGTGCTGAGCATGAGTTTCTGTTTGCTTATAAATAGCACCTACCACTTTCTCCTGATGTTATAGTGAAAAGAGTAGTGTTTACCTCATCTGCAATCGTGAACATGAAAAGCCATATGATTTTAACTAACCCTTTGCTTTGCTTCTTGTTTCTCAGTACCTTTGTGTGTAGCCAACTTGATTACAAATACTACGATTACACTTGTCCCAACCTCACAAAAATCGTTAGAAATGGCGTCTGGTCTGCTATTTCCAACGACACCAGAATGCCTGCTTCTCTTTTGCGCCTTCACTTCCATGACTGTTTTGTCAATGTATACACATGAAAAATCTTGTTATAACCCAATATTCTTATGCATTCAAAAAGTTAAAGCTATTATAAACGTAACAACATATTAAGAACATCGAGTTAATGCTGGTTAATCTAATAAGTTCCTGTTTGTTTATGTTGTGTAGGGATGTGATGGATCAGTGCTGCTTGATGATACTAGTACGTTCACAGGAGAGAAGAACGCAATTCCTAATCGAAATTCAGCTAGAGGATATGAAGTCATTGATGCAATAAAGGATAATGTGGAGAAAGCTTGCCCATCTACTGTTTCATGTGCTGATATATTGACTCTAGCAGCTAGAGAAGCTATTTATCTTGTAAGATTCTTTTTTTCTTGTCAAAGGGCTTTCTGGTTCCTGATCTATATAATATACTTTGCCTAAGCATCTACGCTATCAAATTGTTTGATACTACAACGTAATTGACTTAACTTGTAATTGATTTATACAAATGTTTTTTAGACTAGAGGACCCTATTGGCCAGTCTCCTTGGGACGTCGAGATAGTCTTGCTGCAAGTCAGAGCGCAGCTAATGATCAGATTCCATCACCTTTCGAGCCCTTAGCAAACATTACTGCAAAATTTGTATCTAAGGGTCTTGACATAAAAGATGTTGTGGTGCTTTCAGGTAAAAAATAAGTTAAACTTTGATCATCCAAGGAATTGGTTATCATTACCAAGATTAGTCCTTTACAAAGTTGATCATCACACATTTGATCCAGGTGCCCACACAATTGGATTTGCTCAATGTTCCACGTTCAAGCGAAGGTTGTTTGATTTCGATGGATCAGGCAATCCTGATCCAACACTGGACTCATCATTGCTAGGCAGTTTGCGGAGCGTCTGCCCCAATCAGAATGATTCAGATTCCAACTTGGCCCCTCTGGATCCAGTCACAACCAACAAGTTTGACAACGTATACTTCAAGAACTTACTGAACAATTCCGGGCTTCTTGAATCCGACCAAGCTCTAATGAATGACAATACGACTACTGCACTGGTGTCAAACTATAGCAAGTATCCGTATCTTTTCTCCAAGGAGTTCGCGGCATCAATGGTAAAGCTGACCAATATCGGTGTGTTAACAGGAAAAGATGGAGAGATCAGAAAGAACTGTAGGGTGGTGAATTAGAATTTTCGGATAGTGAAATCATTAGCTTTGCTAGCAAGTAACATATTATCGATGTATGTTTGATGTTGTATAAGAAATCATCTTGGATCTAGTTGAAAGTACTTCATTGTCACATTTCCACTGTTTAATATGAACTAAGTTTATATGACATTGATAAACAAAGCAAAGTTTCTTCTTGTCTAATAGTAGTAAATAAGTTAGTTATGGCTTCCATAAAGTCTGTCTAATATATTACCTAAACAATACAAAATTGATCGAGTTGGAAACCTGGAATTTGGGAAAATGTGCAATGTATGTAGAGGCAACCTACATTATACATGACATGAAAATAAACTAAGCAGATACAAGGATTGCAGCACATACTGTTCATTGTCTTTGACCAAAATAGTTACAGAATACATGGACAAAGTATCAATAGCAATTACGTCAGGAACAATGAATCTCTTTATGATAAGTAAATCCATTATACATCGTTTTACATGTTTGTTATTACGGATAGTTCCTATAAAGAATCGGACTAATAACGTATATGATATTTGAATTGTAGATATAAATATTACATAATTGATTCTGATCCTTCGAAGTTTAAGAGTGTAATAAGAGCATTAATGACAAAAAATTCAGCCTAAAATGATCATTACAAATAATAATGGCACCTTACTTGAGTTCATTCCTTAATGGTGTACATCGAATTTTACACAAAAGATGTTAGTTCTTTGAATTAAAGATTGTGATGGTTAAAACTTCTATTTATGTTCCAAATTAATATTTATTCTCATACTAATATTTTGTCATGTACTGTCAGATAACATTCCTTATTAAGTGTTATTTCTATCGTTGTCCTAGAAAATGTTTGAAACACAAATAAGTTTATTACTTATTTTTTAATGTTTCGTAATAAGTAAAAATATTTGTCTCAAAAATATTTATATGTAATTTTAAAAATTATTACTATGAAGGATGAAATTACAAGATTTAATCAACTTTGAATTGAACGACCTTACATCATTTACACTTTTGAAAATTTTTAGAAGATGATTAGGCGCTTGATCATAGAAATCAAATATTTTCATTTTATTTGAAATTTTAAAAGATAAAATTGTGTGTTAAACTATATTTTTTTTTACAAAGGAAAGAAGAAAATATTTTATTTAAAATTATGAAGACAGAGTTGGAATTATAAGTTATTATTTAAATAAAATAGAAAATATATTCCGCAAAAAGTGAATAATTTTAATGGCCAACGGTCCTAATTTCCAAATTCTTTTTGAGTTTATTCATGTTTCTTTTTTTTTTTTTCAGCGAAAAAAAATGAAATCTTTTTCATAATTTTCAAATTAATTTTTTTTTTAACATTATTACAACCAAATAAAAATTTCCAAACAATTCATTTCAACAAATCATTTTTGGCATAGGATGCCAAAAATTTTATGTAGCTACAGAATACAACAAAAAGCAGACATGCATTTGGCGCTATTATACTGACAAATATTACAGCTGTCACTATACAGCCAAACTGGGCTTTGTAGGTTATAGTGGGCCCATGGGCTTGACAAAATGGCCCACAAATAACATTCCAAAATGATCCAAACAGTTTCCCCATTAGTCCACAGGTATTTGACAGTAGCAGGAAAAGCGCATGCTGTCTACTGCCTACTAGTACTATACCATAAACCCCTCTCCTTCTTCAAAAGGTTTTTCCATTGAAGCATTTTAAGTAAAAATGGTGAATCTCAGGTGCTTTTTGGACATTAGTATTGGTGGTGAACTTGAAGGAAGAATGGTGATTGAGCTTTACAAAGATGTTGTACCTAAAACTGCTGAAAATTTCAGGGCTCTTTGTACTGGTGAGAAAGGCATTGGCCCGAACACCGGTGTTCCGCTCCATTTCAAGGTTTTTATTCTGTTTTACCGTTTTCCTGTCCATTCTATTGAGTCGCCCCTGTTTAAACACTAATGTTACTCATTTGGTGGTTTGTTTTCCGTCTCTATACACATGGCTAATTGAGTTTTTGAATGAAAAGGGCTAAATAGATGAATGTTTGGAATTTGAGGCTTATTTGTGCACTTGTAGCAGTTGTTGTTGTTGTTGTTGTGTGTATTTTAGTTTTTGTATGTTCTCATTCTTTCAGTTTCGTATTTGTAATCTATTTTTATGGCGGTATATGTTGATGAGTCAGCGTGCTGTATGTGAATTTTTGTACGAGTTGATGTTGGTCAGTGTTCGGTGCTTATGAATCTGTCATAAACTCTGATATTCTTGTGCCAGTAGGGGTGGAACTCTTTTGCTTATCTGCGTTGTTTTACAGTTGTACAAGGAATTAGTATTAATAAGTTTACTATTAAGATTAGGGAAAGAATAAGGAGAATGGGGCTATTCTCACAACTTCATGGACTGTTAATCAAGATTATCAACCACCAGCAAATATAAATATACATATATGAAGAGGAGGAAAGTAAGTCTGGTTGCACAAATGGAAGTTATTCTCTCTTTGGGTGAGAAATGGATTATTGTCCATCAGTTTTTGGTTATACGACATGATATTCTGGAATTGTCGAACACTCTTAGTTCAAGTGATGATATCCTAGGGGAGAATGAGGACTGATTGCTGAGAATTACTCTAAACAGTTCCAACCCGGCATGAATTTTGAGTGGATGTTCTGGAATTATTTGAACTTCTAGAGCAACTGGCTCTGTTTCTTCATGCTCTATCCTATTTAAATCTATTTTTTTTTTCCAGTGACCCAAATAAATTAATTCTCTGAATGTGATTTTCCATTTTAACCTTTGCCTTTAGCTTTTTGTTCCATCCATTGTAATATTGTTTGCTTCTTATGCAGGGTTCTTGTTTTCATAATGTTGTCAGAGGCTTTATGTTGCAAGGTGGGGATATTTCTGCTGGAAATGGCACTGGCGGTGAATCAATTTATGGCTTGACATTTGACGATGAAAATTTTAAACTCAAACATGAAAGAAAAGGGATGGTTTCTATGGCTAATTCTGGTCCAAACACAAACGGGTCTCAATTTTTTGTCACTGTTTCTCAAGCACATATTCTAGATGGAAAGAATGTTGTATTTGGACGAGTAATCAAGGGTTTGGGGTTGATTCGTGTAATTGAACATGTTAAAACTAGTGAAAATGGTTTTCCTGATCTTCCTGTGATAATAGAGGACTGTGGAGAAATTCCAGAGGGGGCAGATGATGGGACAATTAACTTCTTTAAAGATGGTGACACTTACCCTGATTGGCCAATAGATCTGGACGTGAAACCAGATGAAGTTGCTTGGTGGACAAATGCTGTTGACCGTATCAAAGCCTTTGGCAATGAACATTACAAGGTACTAGATTAATGGATATTTCCTGTTCGTTTCAAGTATACCTTGTGTTGTTGTATAAGTTCATACAGATATGTCTCCAAAAGTAGCGTGTTCTTAACACGGAATAAGATCTACTGCAAATTATAACTAAATAGACAAAACAAGTGAGAGAGAGAGAGAGAGAGAAAGAGCAATTTCAATGTAATTTGTATAATTTTTTTCCAAGGGCGTAGACTTAGATGCTCATTTTGTCTATTTCAAAATGAGATTGCATGTTACCTTTGTATTTGTCATCAACAGAAGGAAGACTATAAGATGGCTATCAAAAAGTACCGGAAGGCTGTTCGTTATACTGACTTATGCTGGGATAAGGAAGACATTGATGAAGGTGAACTTTCTAATTGCAGCTATAAATAACTATCTGATTTGCTTTGATTCTACCATTTAGAGCTTCTCATAACTAGGATATCTGTCTGAAGGAATTATTTGCCTCCTTATACAGTAAAAAGCGAGTATTTGAGGAAGACAAAGTCCCAGATACTTGCAAATAGTTCTGTAAGTTCTCCTAAATTCTCTTGCAATCCGTTGGTGTCACGTAATGGTTTTCTTGCTGTCGGAATTGTGTAGGCCTTAGTAGGAATTTCAGTTACATAAAATAAGAACTAGTCCCTTTTGTGAGCTTTATGGTGAGAGCATATCCTGAGTATGTAGCTTTCCTGAAGAAATCAGCTTTGTTAATGTTACTTCTATTTAAGTAAATAACAACTTTGTTTTAGTCTGTACATTTTGGCCATCAATGTCTATATACATTGAAGAATACTCAAAACTTTTTTTTTTCACTACGAGATGCCTTGGACTTCTACATTGTTCGTTTTAAGCACTAAGGCCTTTTTAACCTCTTGATTTTCCATTTACCGTGGATTTCAGACTAATTGCATATAAATATTTAGACTTTGTTCTTGGTTCTGGATCATGTAACATATCCTTTTCTCTTGCTCTGCAAAATCACATTCACATTCTTGTTCAGGCCTGTAAACTGAAGTTAGGAGATCTAACTGGAGCATTGTTGGATGCTAATGAAGCAATTTATGAAGGAGAAGACAACGTCAAAGCTTTTTACCGTCAAGGCCAGGTTGGTGTGTCACCTATAAAAGATAGTTCAAGTGGCTAGATTTCCTGAACGAAAGCCTGACTTGATTTGTGAGACATAGAACAGTGAATAGCGTATAACATGATCTACTGCACAACAGCAGTATTGTGCTAAAAAGCGCCTGTAACATCATTCTCCTCAGTATTCTTGGACTTAGAGGTCTTAATGTAAGGAATAACGTACAACCTTCCAATCTTCATCATCCATAGAGCTAAACAAATTTCTATTTCTTTTGCATTGAGATTGTTTACCAACCTTCTATTTCTTCCTAGTGAATAGTGGGGTCTTCCTAGTGAATAGTGAACAGCCCTTTGTACTATTATATTCCGGAGAAACGTTAGGTCATAGCAATATATCTCTTATATTCTTTAAATCCTACCTGAGGCAAAAACACTAGGCGACTTCTTCCCATTCGTCCAAGCATTGGTGGACAGAGTTACCCGGTACCTGCACTGGTGGGAAGTAACAGGTACCTTTTGATTTAATCGAGGGCGCACAAGCCGGCTGCACACCACAGTTCTAAAATATTTAGTTGATGGTGTAGGATTACTGATTCATTTGTACCTTAATGTCTTCATACTTCACTCTGCAGGGTATTATACCTATCGAAAACTTTGAAACATCATTTTCTCTATTTCAGGCATATATGGCAATGAACGCTATAGATGCAGCAGCTGAAAGTTTTAAGAAGGCCTTGCAGTTAGAGCCAAACAATGGTTAGTGCGTATAATTTCATCTTTTGACATTTTATGGGAAGGACTTCTCGCAAACTTTTGAAGTATAAAGAGTATATGTTGCTGCGTTGATTAATGCATGTGCTGCCTCTCT
Source organism: Capsicum annuum (assembly GCF_002878395.1). Classification (NCBI taxonomy): domain Eukaryota; kingdom Viridiplantae; phylum Streptophyta; class Magnoliopsida; order Solanales; family Solanaceae; genus Capsicum; species Capsicum annuum. The sequence goes on along the minus strand of NC_061112.1, from coordinate 146,614,958 downwards.
ACTTCTTCGGAGGTAGCGGTATGGACTGCGTACATTTTACCCTCCCCAGACCCCACTTTGTGGGAATACACTTGGTTTGTTGTTGTTGTATTATTTCCCGGCTACCTGTGTACTCTAAGTTGTATTATATGATTCTCTTGGAGCGAAACAAGGTTGCAGTCTTTAGCTGTGAATCTCAGGCTTAGTAACTTGCATATAAAAGTCCTTTACATGCGGCAATGGAATTTTTAATCCATAAAAGGAGAAGTAGCAGTTGAAAAAGTGTGTTCATTATGTTTTGCCTAATCTGATTATACAAAAGCCTCAGAGATACGCATAGAGTTTCCACTGGAATTTCAGATCATGTAAAGTGCCGTACGCTTCACACCAACCCAAACTTCCTACCCTCATAAAAAGTTTTCACATTAAACTCCATTTGACTGGTTATATTTTGTACGAATAGATGAAATAAATATCATTCACCTCTAATCTTGTTATACGTCCTTGAATATCAGCCCTGTGAAAGTGTCATCCTTATTTCTTACATTTTACTTCCAGGGGGGATAAAGAAGGAGTTGGCTGTTGCAACGAAGAAGGTTAGTCATTATCAGATCAAAATATTTGATCCAACATCTTCACTTCCTTTTGCAATTTCAAGTATATGAACATAATACAAGTTTTCTAATTTTTCTCTCTCAAAAAATGCATGTTTTCTAATTTGTTAACAATTATGACAGATTGCTTATAAACTAGAGCAGGAGAAGAAGGGTTATGCTAAAATGTTTCAGTAAAATTTCCATTGGTATGCTCAATTCTTTCCTCAAACGTCAACCTGCAATCATTTTCTATGATCATCCAAATTTATGATTCTCCGAGATAGCTCAAATGCAGGCTGCTAGTAATACTTGTTAGTTGAATCTTTTGGAACAGTTCACAATAGACGTATAGTGGTGCAGTTTAACTTCCGGGCCTCAAAAACAGCTAGAATCAGGTATGTCGCTCCGATGTGCTACATGCAAGCCTATCATATCTTCTCTCTCTATTTAGCCTATCACACCAGTCTGTCATTTCTTATCTTATAGGAGTAATAGACACTTTGGTAGATAAATTTTTTGTATATCCTTCAATCTCATTGATCTTGTTGTTTCTTTCTAATTTTTGAGTCCTTGCAGGATTTGTTTCTCGGAGTACAAAAACTAAGGGTTTATTCTCAACTCCCTACAGAGTGGAAGACTAACTGCGCTGAATCGAAGTTTGAGCTGATTTCGGGAATTCTTCTGTTGAATACAAAATATATAGCACTTAATATACCTCAACGTATTTTGTACAGAAAGGAAAGGGGATTTAGTGCAGGAAAAAAGTATCTTTCCATTTAATACAGTGATATGGATGTTTGGCTGCCCTTAACTTGAATATTTTGAACCTCTTGATGTGCAATATATCTAGTACAAAGAGTTTCCTGGATTCATTTTTATCTTCCTATGGATTTACTAGGAATATATCCGTTGTGCATTTGTCTGTTCTTCCTTGAGGTTATGCAGCAATTGTCATCTTACTCTTAAAAGCGCTGCCTGGTGCTCTAGGCTCGTGTTATGTGCGTGCCAGAGCAGATTGAGTATATTATGACACCTTAATGAAGCAACAATCCATAGGAACTTATGGAAACAAAAAGAAGTACATAAATTTTATTTTCCTCGTGGGGATGTTTATTTTACTATTGAAAGTCAAAGAATGAAAATTAATCTTCTAATCATCCAAAAAATTGTGTGATAAATTCTTGTAGTATATCACCAGTTAGGGTGATCTGTGAAGTGCACTTGTTAGTTGGCTATTCGGAGCTTCCTTTCCTCTGAAAGCAACTGGGCAAAACGGACCATAGCAGCTTCGTTGGTGCCTTCCCCAACAACTGGTTCGTATCGCCCTGTTTCTAAGTTGACCCTTGAAATTGGCTTCTTCAATAGACCATTACCAATTTGTACAAGTGTCTCCATGTTTTCTCTGGTTGCAATATCCATAGATGCAGCCTCCCCGACCAAATTGTCGTCCTGTACAATCAAACAAAAATAGCTAGGTTACTTCACTGGGTATATGGGAATGTTGTTATTATGTATATTAATGAACTTATCTGATCGAGTCATTCTTACCTGAATTCTGACGTAATTCTTCTCACTGCCAAAGGTCTGAAACATGGTGGAAACATGTATATCTACCATATCAGCACTAGCATCACCAAAAATATCTATCAAAGGGGTGGCACCATTGTTGAACACCCAGCCTAGCATCCCCCACCTGGAAGCCACTGTAGCGTTGTACTTCTCTTCGTGCTTGCCTATACCCGTTCCCAATGACAAAACCAACATTTTCTTGCAGTCCACATTCTCCATATCCTCATACTGAAAGTTGCCCCTCATGATTTGTTTTGACACGTGTGTTATTGCCATTAAGGTCTAAGATGGACTCAAAAAAGTCGTGTCAATACAGATACTTCTAAAATAATTTAACTTTCGTGCGCTAACAATGTAAGTAGAATGTCTACTCACTGGATTATTTGCAGCTACGCCTCCATCGACCAGATTAAATGTACGTGTTTTCCCTTGAGCATCCTTAGTCTCAAAATAGTGCACTGGGAAATAAGTAGGTGCGGCCGAGGTACTGAGGCAAACGTCTGACAATTGAGCATTCTTAGACATATTTGCTTTTGCCTGTAGACAAATTAATTTGAATAATTAGATTATACAGAAGAAAATGTATAACATAAATTAAGATAAAGAATGTTGTTGCTATAGAAGTTTACATCAGCAGTACTGAAGATAATTGGTTGAAGGCGTTTGATATCAAAAGTTGGTATGACTGTATTAGTCAACGTTTGCTTCATAGTAAGATTGCCTAATATTGAAGTAATAATTGTTCTCAAGTACTTGCCATCATACTTTGGTCCCCCAAACAAATTTGTGACTCTTCTCAAGAAGCTGTTACGCCTGAATCATTTATAATTAAACACTTCCCTTCAGTATTAAATATAAAATTAGAAAGACAAAAAAAAAAAGCTCATAGATTAATTAATTCACTGTTTTAACCTGCTTTGAGGAAAAATTTGAGGGCCATGCTGCATGTAGAAACTGGAAATTTCTTTTGCTTGATATAAAGGGCGATTATCCTTGTTAGGAGCAGTAAGCATAGTTGTTACTAATCCACCTGTGCTTGTTCCTGCTACTACATCAAAATAATCTGCAACTCTTGCATTTGGTCCATCAAGTTCCTACCAGATACATATAAGTTTTTTTCAGTCGATCTGTTAAAAAAGAATGACATATTTTTGTATAGAAATGTCACAGTATGCTTAAAATAACAAGTTCCAAGTATATCTTTAGGTGTGTGGCAAACATCTTTCTTTTTCTTGTACTCAGTGTATAGTCAAATAACGTCACATGAAATAAACAAATGATGTATATTAGCATAGATACCTGAAGTTTGGATTCAAGGAAAGCTAGAAGGGTGCCAGGAATAATGCCTCTAATACCACCTCCATCGATACTCAAAACAGTTACCATCTTTCCTTTGGTAGCAGCAGAAACCATTAATGGAGGTTGTAAAACTTGAAGGGTCACAAACAGAATCATTGCTGCAGCTATAAGAACCATCCTCCCCATGTTGAGTTATCCAATACACAAAAAAAAATTTATCTATCTGATTTTTTGAAAGAGAGGGAGAATGGCGTATGTTAATATGTTAAAAGAAAGCTAATTTGGTGATTCGTTTCTTTGTAGGAGGCAAGTATTTATAACATTAGCCTATATTGGCTGCTGGAATATTGCTAAATGACTTTTATCAAAGTCTTTTTGCTCTTGTCCTGACTTTGAATGAGTGGATTTTGACGAATTTTAGTTCACATGTTATTTTATTACACGTTTTTGGCTTTATCGTAATGACTAATATGAGTCTTTATAGCTTTTTTTTTTCCTCTTGTATTTGGATTTTGCAGAATTTCAACTGTGTAATTTTATCCTCGTAAATATATGTGGTATTTACTTATACGGTTTCTATATCATTATTCTGACCGTAAAAATTTGCTCTCGTATGTTATTTATAGTAATGTGTATTTATGGTATGATTTTATCATGAGGCAAAGGACAACAGAAGTCGCTTAAATGTCTTAAGTGGTAAGCATATAATTAAGCTAATTTAGCAAGCTCTAATCACTATAAAGTCGTAGCTTAACATTTGTTTTGGTTAATTTCTACCAAACACTACTACTCTCTTCATTCTCAAATGCTTCTTCTCCTTACTAAAATAGATATTTCATAATATTTGTCATTTTAAAAAAGTAAGATGTAATTAATTATTTATTTCTACTTTTATCTTTAATTAAAATTCTGAAGAATTATTAATATAGTGCAAAAAAAAAAGAAGTACTATTAATTAAAGATTGGTAGTATATAAGAGTAATTTAATTAAGGAGTCATGCAAATAAAAAATGTGATACGATATTTAGAAACAGAGGGAGTAGTACTTAATAAAATATTATTCCAGTAGTATCAAACAGTATTATTTGTAGTGATATGGACGAATCTCTTTTGGAAAGTTAGTTGGAGTTCACTTATATATATATATATATATATATATCCCACTAATTACATCTTTTTCACTTTTTGAACCTTCAACGTTTTTTAATATTATAACGTGGTAAGGAATGGTAATAAATCTGGTATAAGTTAATTACCCATGAGCATTTTTAAAATACAAGTTAGTTTCGACTCTATTAACTTTTGTGATCGTGGATCGTGGTACAACAACCTAATAGTCTGACTTTTAACCCACGACACGCGTCAAAGAAAGAAAATGGGAACTTAGAAAGTTTCCAATCAAGTTGCTACGCCTCCAAACTTGATTTTTATGCTGGACCTAAAGGTTATGGTCATGTGATTAGCGTGAAAATATCATTTTGTAGAGATATAAAGTAAAATTATATATGGCAAATTATATTCTTATGGTATGATTCTTATTTGAACTTTGCGCATAAGGGTAGTTTCAGTCATCGGACCGCTTTTTTTATATAAGGAGTAAAAATATTTCAAAAATTACACAAATACATAACTTATGTTTTCAATATTATAAAAAATCTCAACTTCTTAAATATATTATAAAAATTCTAACATATACACAGAATATTATATATATATCGACTATATTATGTAAATTAATAGAAAGAGAGAGTAAAGTAATTAAAAAAGTGAAAAAATTGATATTTATGTTATTTATAAAAAAAAAAAAAAAAAAATACTTCTATGTGAAATGAAAGAATGGTCCACTTTTAATATGGAAAGACCCAAGAATTTTCTTTACCAGATAACACCAATTACTAGATCTTTGTAAGCTTTGACTGATTACAAGGTGAGAAAATGTTGGGACCAATCAATATCGTCAAGTCCTACTCAGTAGGAGGACATATCCAAATTAGTGATCAAACGCGCCATCGAACACTTTGATACCAACTTGGATAATTCTTCTTAGCCATCGACGGTTTTTTTTTTTTTTTCCTTTTCTCTTTTTGTTTCTTCTTCTCTAGATTTTAGATTCTAGTAGCCATTTTGCGCCGTTTGCTAAGTTTTAACAAGGGATTACAGATTATATAAAATTTTCCAAACACTTAAAAAGAAAAAGGAGTCATGTCCAAAAAAATAGCCATGTTCGCTTCTCTTCTTATGTGCTTCTCCTATGTCTTCTTATGCTTATTCTTTTGCACAAACAAGAATGTTATCCCGATCACAAAGAAATTAAACTTCGTAGAAATGTGATGCTGTTGGCATTGACCCAAATACTATCCCACTTTATAACATGACCCGGGTGCATTATGATTTTACTTCTATTTTCATTTTATTAATACAATGTATATTATCTTCTAGAAGAAGAGGGACGGTTGAGATATTTTTAGTTTTACAGTCAATACAAGTTTTCTCTCTCTTAACTCAGTTTGAGTACTATGTTTTGCTCCATGAATTTCCATGGCGATCTGGTAATCGAAATACTTAACATGGTATCAAAGCAGGGATCTGAGATCCTCTCGTCCTGATCTATCTTCCGATATTACTCGTGAAGGTCTCGTCGGAGAGTTTTTTGGTGACTGTTCATCTTCTCAATGACATTCAGCGTTTTCCGACAGTTTTTTTTGGTTTATTTCATTAGACTTGAAGGCCTTACTTCTTCAGGTTGCGAAGAAGGGCGGTATCTCCTGTCGTTTACATTTTGTATATTGCGTCTATCTGTACGTTGTACGTTGACTGATTTTTACCACTGATATTGTGTTTCTCGATTGTTGCTCGTTCTACAACTGTTTTCTTAGCAAAGCTTCATCATGTCTACTGCTGTTAATAGTACAACTACTGACGGGTTTGAGGAGTTTACAGTTTCTTCAACTCACCCTTTTTATCCGCATCCGTATGATAACCCTAGATCTCGTTTGGTTTCCCCACCATTTAATGGTTCTGGGTTTATTATATGGAGAAAAAATATGCTCACTGCTCTTTCTGCTAAGAATAAATTAGGGTTAGTCACTGACACTATCCCGATTTCATCGTCCAATTCTTCGTATTTTTCCTTCTACAAGAGATGCAATAACATGATTATTGCTTGGATCATTAATTCTCTCTCTCATGAGTTGGCTACCAGTGTCATGAGTTTTGACACTGCGAAGGAAATCTGGACTGACATTAATGAAAGATTTGGTCAATCAAATAGGACCAAGTACATTCAAATTCAGAAGGAGATTAACTCCACCGTCCAAGGTTCCTCCAGTATAGCATCTTACTTCACACGAATGCATAGTCTATGGGATGAATTACACTCTTCTTATGTTGGTTCAGTGTGTGCACCTGTGGTGCTTTAGGGAAATTTATAGAACAACAGAAATTGTTTCAGTTCCTGAGTGGACTTAATGATGACTACTCCGTCTGCAGAAGCAATATGCTCATGATGCCTGCCCTCCCCTCTCTTAGTAGTTCATACTCTATATTGCAACATGTTGAGAAACAAAATGAGACTACTACTTCTATTCTTAGTTTTTCTAGTGAATCAGCTTCTTTTAATGCTTTCACTACTTCATATGGGAGAGGCCTTTCTCAGAAAGTCCACAATGATATTAGGAGGGGTTTTATCCCTTCTCCTTCTTCTGATCTTAAGAGAGGATACATACTTCCTCCAGGACCTTATCTGTCTAATGCTAAGAGGTTTACCTCCAGCCCATTGACTTCACTCTCTTGCAAGTACTGCAAAAAGTCAGGGGACACCATTGATAAGTGTTACAAATTACATGGATATCCCTCAGATTTCAAATTTACAAAAAGGAAGAAAATTCTGGCCTGTGTGTAGAATGATGCTACTCTAGCTAATGCCACAGTCTCCTCTCTTTCTCTTACTGAGGGTGATTATAAGTTTTCCAAAGATCAGTATCAACACTATCTGCATCCTCAACACCTGAATCCAGGCACCCCTATGCCTACTGGTTCTGCAGTCCCTGTTGCCACAGATTTTGGTTATGCGCATTTTGCAGGTGTGTTTACTCACTCTGCTGTTACTGCTACTGCGTTCCATGCTTGTGCAATGTCTTTACTGGGCTCAAATCCTTAGATTCTTGATTCTGGGGCTACTAACCACATGACACCACACAAACATCTTCTTTTTAATCTTCTTCCCCTTCCCACTCATCTTCTCATTTCATTACCAAATGGTTACAGAGTTAAGGTTTTGTCTACTGGGTCTTTACAACTCAAGCCTGACATTACCTTACATGATGTTCTTTCGGTCCCCTCTATCCAATTTAATCTCATTTCCATCCACAAGCTTCTTATTCAGCTTTAATGTACTGCACTTTTTACTGAATCAAAATGTGTATTGCAGGGCCTTTCTCAGAAGAGGCAATTGGAAATTGGTAAAGCTGAGAATGAGTTGTATTTTTTCAATGTGGATGTTTCTCCCCCTGTGCCCTTTTCTTTTCCTGCTTCTTGTAATAGTTCTGTTCCTTTAGCCCACTGTAATCACTCATGTAATATAAATAATTTTGATTTGTTCTGGCATCAAAGATTGGGTCATCTTCCAGTAAAGACATTGCTGGCTGGCTTTGATTTATCTGAGATGAATGCTCTTAAGTCTTTTCTTGATCATTCCTTCAAGATTAAAGACCTAGGATCAGTGCATTATTTCCTTGGTTTAGAAATTACTTCTAACCGTTCTGATTTCCTGATTAATCAGCACAAGTACACTTCTGATCTGTTGGAGGATTTTAAGTGTTCTCATTATACTCCTGTCATTTCTCTTTTCGATGCCACTGTCAAACTCACTACTGACATGGGTGATCCACTGCCTGATCCTTCCATTTACAAGCGTTTGGTTGGTAAATTAAACTTCCTCCAACATACCAGACCTGACATTTCCTTTGCTGTGCAGCACCTTAGTCAGTTTCTACAACATTCTTATGTTCCTCATATGATGGCTGGCTTGCATGTCCTTCGTTACCTTTTAAATGATCCTGCTCAGGGCATTTTTTTGCCCTCTTCTTCTGTTGCTCTTACTGCATATGCTGATTCTGACTGGCCCGCTTGCCCATTATCTCACCGATCAGTGACTGGTTATTACATTTTTTTTGTGGTTGCCCAGTTTCTTGGAAAAGCAAGAAACAACCAACTATTGCTCTCTCTTCTGCTGAGGCTGAATACCGTGCCTTGCGCAAAGTTGTTGCTGAAGTTATTTGGTTAACTCGTCCATTTGCTGACCTGGGACTTCTTGTTTCTTCTCCTGTGCCTATATTTTATGATAGTCAAGTTGCTTTACATATTGCCAGGAATCCAGTGTTTCATGAGCGTACCAAATACATCGAGATCGATTGTCACTATGTCTGTGATTGCTTGTTATCTGGTGTTATATCTTTTCACCACGTCTCTTTTGCAGATCAGGTTGCTGATATCATGACCATGCCTCTTCTTGGTCAAGCTCATATTTCCTGTTTGCACAAGCTGGGAGTTTTTTCGCCCTCCAGCTTGAGGGGGGTGTTGGCATCGACCCAAATACTAAGCCCACTTTACAACATGACCCGGGCCCATTATGATTTTACTTCTATTTTCATTTTATTAATACAATGTATATATACATGGTATCTTCTAGAAGAAGAGGGACGGTTGAGATATTTTTAGTTTTACCGTCAATACAAGTTTTCTCTCTCTTAACTCAGTTTGATTACTATGTTTTGCTCCATGTATTTCCATGGCGATCTGGTAATCGGAGTACTTAACAGAATTCAGGTTTAATTTCTCCAGCTATGTTTTAAACATTTGGTATTGTTTATGCTGAATGATGCGTCTTGTTCCTAGCTATGGTCATATGGAAACATAATTCATATCTCTTGTTGCTATGCTTGCTAATTTTTTTCTAATATAAGTTGTAAAAACCATCAACTTCCAAATGTAGAGGTTATTTGGGATTGCTGCTAGAAAACTGCTTATTTAAAAGCATTTTGTAAAATAGCTTTTCATAAAAGTGTTTTCAAAAAAAAAAAAAAATTGTATTTGACAAATTCATTTGAAAAGTATTTTTGATAAACAGATTGTGTTTGACTAATAAAAATATTATATAAATCATAAAATAAAATAAAGAATTTATGGTGTAAAATGAAGGGTAACCACTGCATTATCTTGACCTTAAAAATGAAGTAAAAATGGAACTCTTAATTTGTCGTGAATGTGATGTGATATTAACCACCGCATGATCTTAACCTTGTGGCTAACTCTATACTTGATACACTCAAAAAAAAATTCCTGTTTTTGGTTGTTGCCAACTCTTTTCGTTACTTGTATCCTTCTTTAGTCGCTTTATAATTTGTAAGGAACTCAAAATTCTAATAATGGTATGTGTTCACTTTAGAAGTTAAAAGCAAAGGAGAAAGCTGTTGTGGAGCCGGAGAACAACTTACAGGTTCGACAGAACTCAATAATTTTGATTCAAATTTTATATTTATCTTTAAAAATCTACTATTTAATATTATACTAAATTGTTACTTTAAACTTAGTAATTTAAAAAGAGTAGAATTGTAAACCCATAAACTTTAAATTATGAAATTTCCGTACAAATATCAACAAGGCTAGATAGGAGTGGTATGTGCCTTAGTTTTCTAGCAGAAGTAGGTATTCTCAGATTCTCAGTAATTAATTGGTCGTACTAAATGTGCTCAAATTTGCAAACTCAAAGGATAAATGGTCCTAAGAATCAAGATTATATTTAGAGGCTAAATTTAACCTACTGTCAAATATGATGGATAATTTTTGCTAAAAACACTCGGAATGACCTTGGTAAAGAGCAATTTGGTGGACTAAAATTCTCGGTTATGTGCGGGATCTGGGGGAAAGGTAAGGCTACAAGGGTCTATTATTGCAGTCTAACTTTACATTTCTATAAGAAATTGTTTCCATGGCTTGGACTTTGAATGACCTTAGCATCACGACAAAATCCCAGTTATCCCTATTATAGTTTGCAATGAGACAAGTTTTTACCGTGAATTTGGGATAATTAGATTTGTTTATGGTTCAAGAGCATGCATTATAACTTTTTAGCTTCAGGTTAACGGCGAACATTTGGAAGAAATTAAAATCAATGAAACGAGCGAATAACTTATTGATAAATGAGAAAGAGATAGAATGCAAATCTAAGGGATCCATAGTGCGCAATTATACTACGTATTAGAAAATCGTGATCGTAATGTAACATAAACAAGTGTGAAAGCAAGAAAATAATAATTGAAGCCAGGGGCGAAGCTACCTTGAGACAGAGGATCCGAACCCCTTCGGCCAAAAATTATACTATATATACATAGTTAAAATTATTTTTTATGTATATATAGTAGATGTTAAACCAGGGGCGAATCTATGTGTACTCATGGGGGTGGCACGGCACCCGCAGACCTCACTGTATATATATGCATATAATGCAGAAGAATTGAATATATAATATACTTGACACCCCATGTACAAAGTAGCCGATAGTGTCACTGGCAATAGGCAGAAAATACCACCCTACAGACCAGGGATTGAAATCCTATCAATGAGCATTGTATTTTTGGCTTCTTCCTTTGCTTGCACAAAGGAAAGCTGCTCAACACTTCAACCATCCCCACTTAATTTTTTTGTGTCTTTTTTCCTTAAATGTGTGTCAAGGGTTTAGTTGTCTTTTTATTCTCCTTTTTAGTTTTTTTCATTAATTTCATTTACTTGCTATTTTTTATTAATTTAAATGGGTTATTTTTCTTTAATTAATTCTTGTTTTTCTAAATCTTTCTCTTGATACTAGTGTTTCATGTGTATTTGTGTGAATTAATGTGTATTAAATCTTAAACGTCACATAAATATTAATAAGAACATATTAAATCTTGATTATTATGTTAGAGATATTAAAATTTAAAGTTTTCGATCGTTTGAACTAAGTGAAGATGATTAAGTTGAAGCTATAACTTTTAATTCTTTCAAATTATATATCTGCAACAACACTCTCAACATATAAAGGTAATGGAATATGAATATATTAAGATAACTATATCATATGGTTTATAAAAATTTAAATTTTTAACATGAAAAATCTCTTTTTCTCTCAAAGTTTTGAAGAATAAAACCTCTTATATCGAAAAAAATTAAACTACTTAGGAGTTTTTGATCTAAGAATATCTAAAAAAAAAAGAATATAACTCACTAGACGTATTTGATTGATTTGTTTATAAAATAAAAAAATAATAAATAATTCAAATTGTAACCCAAAATTAAAAGAATCGACCCGCAAATCCTACTTGAACGGCATGACATCCGATACCTCAGAATCTTGGATCTATCCCTGTGTTGAACCTCCTTCGATTAGTTCATATATTCACTTGTGAAACCCCATTACTGAAAATTCTGACTCTGCCACAGACTGAAGCTAAAACACCTAGAGAAAAGTAGAGGAAGCTTAAGAGCCAAGTTAGAGACTATTTCATTGCTTATATGTTAAAGATGAGCAAAAATCAAATCATTTACAATTGGAGCTGGGGTTGGGGTTGGGGAAGAGGGGGGGAGGGGGCTGTATTTATAGGACGGCAGCATTACTCGCGATCAGTGGGAGAACGCCATGTGCCCTTATGCCGTTGGAGAGTAGCCAATCCATTAACGTGTGTCAGATGTGGTTCTGCCGAGGATTGCTGGTGCCTCCTGAAATACCAGACACGTCGTTCTTTCATTTGTTTGTTAGTGCGTGGTCGCCATCATGGTTGGTCTTGAGCGACTTTGCCTCTACCCGAGTGGACGCCTCGCCGTGACATTATGGGCCTGCTCCTCTTATACTCGACCCAAGTCACCCTGGTAGGCCCAACCCCAATCTAAGCCGTTTCTACCCGTACAAAAAAAAGTAAATGACATTGACATGATTTGTATGATGTGAAGAGCTAAAAAGTATGAGATGGGTGGGGCACATTAGCTAGTTGTTTCTCTTTCTACTTGCATTTGAGATATGGGACATGGAGTCGACATCATTGCCGTCCTCCTTGGTGGAATTCAATCATGTAATTACTTTGGTCAACGCTCACTTTTGAGGGGAAACTAAATATATATGCTACTAGTTTTTTTTTTTTTCCTTCGTCTCAATTGGTATCTAAAATTTATCACGCTAAGAACTCATTACAAGAAAATACTTTTTACCAAAAGTTTTTAAAAACTTGAAATCTTCAATTAGAAGTGAATGAATCATATTCATTCCAACATACTCGTTATAATTGAAACAAATATATATATATATATATATATATATATATACACTTTAATACTATTAAGAGACAGCCCACGTACATTCTCAGGTACAATGTCTTGTGACAAGTGAGGTAATTTATCAGATTATCAATCACAACCACAATTGACTAACCTATATATTACCAAGATCAAATTCCAAACAGAGTCTTAGTTATAGATCATATAAGTTATGACATTACACACATTATGATTTTACACTGTGATGACATTAATTACTAGTAGTGACCAGCGAAATTTCTCTTTGCAGTACAAAGTCAGATAGTTTACTTAACACTCGCAAGTAAATCCTCATCCCATTAATTGTATATAGTGTCATTTTAATTAATCATTCGAAGCAAAATAGTGAATTATAGTACTCACCAAAGTCTCACTCTCACATATACAAGAGAACTTGTGAAATGTAAGGTAAGGGTGTCAAACGGACCGGTTTTAACCAGCCCGAACCAGCCCACTAAAAGAAACCGGACCGATTTGACCCGGCCCGATAAGCCCAAGGGCTTTAAGGGTCCGGGTCCCAGTCCGGTTGAATTTTGAATTTGGGTCCGGTTAACCCGAACCGGAATCAACCCGGTTAGGGCCCGTCTGTTAACCGGCTCGGCACGGATAAACCCATTTAATTTTTATTTTTATTTTTTTAAGATTTTGGAAAATTGGGCGAAACTAGCCGTTGGCCCAACGGCTATAACGGCTAGTTTGGGCCCAAATATAAAAAAAAAAAGTTTTTTTTATTTTAAATCATTTTTTAATCCCAATTTTTTTTTTATAAATACCCTACACTTTCAAACCATTTTCCACACAATTTTTCATCCTCTCAAGTCTCAAATCTCATTCTCTCTCAAATCTCATTTCTCAATTCTCAAATATTCTATATATTTAATTTCTAAAGTGCTCACTTTAATTTTTTAATTTTGCGATTACTAAGTACGAGTGGAAGTTTCTAAAGTCGCAACCTTTGGATGCTTTCAAAATTTGGTATTGTCGTTCCATCTCTTACTTTTAATTTATAATTAGTGTATTAATTGTTGAATATTTATTTTTATTACTTTTTGTGTATTTTGAATATTTTTTAGTTTGATTTATACTATGGATAAATTAAGAAACCTCAGTAAAAGTGTCAAAAAATTTTATCCCGGAAGTGGTAGTTGTAGCAAAAAGCAAATTACTAGCGGTAGAGGTACTTCAAGTTCTAGATATACCCGTGTGTCTTCGCCTCCAGTACCACTTAGTCAACCTTTTGAGGAAGAAATAGGTGTAGGTGCACACGATATGGATTATTTAGAAGTTCAGAAAAATTACGGTATAGAAGAAGAAAAATGAAGTAGATGCGGTTGATTTAGATGAAGATGATGAAAATATTGGCGAGACATCCGAAGTAGAAAATGCTAACGTTAGATCCGAATCGGTTAATCTCCCTCCCCGTCCTCTTCGTGCCCCAAGAGCTCGTAAACAAACTAGTGTTGCATGAAAATTTTTTGAACGTATATCAGATACTGAGGTGCAATGTAATATTTGTCAAAAAATATATAAGCATAAAAGAGGAGGCAAGCAAGGGGGTACAGGTACGTTAATGAGACATTTAGCTGAAGACCACGAAAGAGAGTTAAAAATTGCACAAGGTGGTGAGGCTGTGGTGGGCCCACACAAACTAGAATGGACCCAACAACCGGTCATGTAACAAAGAAGTATAATAAATTGAGGGACCGGGAATAAATAACAAAAATGGTAGCTGTAGGTTGTTTGCCTTTTAGTTTTCCTTCTTCTGATGTTTTTATTCAGTATATTCAAGCAATTTATAATTCTATGTTTAATGGTATTCCTAGAAGTACTTGTCGGTCTGATATTTTTAGACTTCATTCACAATATTGTTTTTATTTATCTACATTATTAAAAAATATTCACTGTAGAATATCCCTAACTTATGATCTTGGTCGTGCTGTAAATAAAAATGATTATTTAACCGTTACTTGTCACTGGATAGATAGTAATTTTGTGATGCAAAAACGTATTCTTACTTTTTTATACGATAAAGATCGTAAACATACTGGACAATTTATTGCTGACTCGATACATAAAGTTGCAGCATTTTATGGTATCGAAAATAAAATCTTATGTATCGCTTTTGATAACGCTTCTAACAACAAGACTGCTATAACAAAGTTGAAATCTAAGTTATCACCGTCGTTATCTGAAATTTTTCATATTAAGTGTGCATGTCATATATATAATTTAATTGTAAAGGATGGTCTTGAGTTTTTTAAGATTTATATTGAAAAAATCCGTCTTGCTGTTGGTTTTATACAAGGAAATAATCGTAGATCGAGAATTAAAGAATTTAAAGTTAAATGTCAAGAAAATGGACTTGCACCGATATTGATGCCTGAGGAAATTGATATTAGATGGAATTCTACGTATGATTTTTTAAAAACTTGTTATAAATATAGAGTTCCTATTACATTACCTTTTAACCAACATTGTGGTTTATTTGCTGATTCTTCCGATTGCATGCTACTTGATTCTGATTGGGTTGTAATTAATGATCTTGTTAAGTTTTTGGAAAAAATTTATGTAGCTACGGTTGAATTTTTCAGTGCTTATTATCCTACTGTTTGTAATATTTTGGGATATATAACCGATATTTCTGATTTGCTCAAAGAATATAAAAATTAAGAAGGTTATGAAAATGCTGTTGGTGCCATGTTTACTAAATTTAAAAAAAAAAAATTCTCGATTCCCCCTATTTTCTTAGTTGGTGCTATGCTAAATCCGTGCATTAAATACCATACGATGTGCCACTTTAGTACTCTTATTTATCGTAACTTAGAAATAAATACCAACGATGATTCTGAACAAGTACAACATGATTTGTGGACGGCTACGTCTGATGCGAATGCTTACATATATAAATTATATAACCACTATGCTGATTTAGTTGATTTAGCTGTACCGACACATATCAGTCCAATTGTCGCTCATCATCCTCCTGAGATGCCATCATTTTCTAAAAGGTCGGCACATTGTGGTTTTCCTGATTCCTTTTATGATTTACCCTGTTGGAACAGTGTTGACGAGGGAGCTTACACATCAACTTATCGAGAAGAGCTTAAGTATTATCTTCGGTCGCCGTCAGAGGATCGCAGACGGTGGATCAACACGTTGGATTGATGGAGGAATAATGAATCACAATATCCTGTGCTTTCAAGATTAACTAGAGATATCTTGAATGTCTCAATGTCAACCGTTGCATCAGAGAGCGCCTTTAGTCAGGGACGACAGCAACTTGGAGACAACCGACACTCATTGGGAAGCAATGCAATGAATGTTCTAGTTTGCCTCAGAGATTGGATTAGAGCAGAAAGAAGAAATCAAGGAATGGAACCGGAGCCGAATGACGAGAAGAAACTTAAAGAAATTATGACTTCGCGGGAGAACTCAGCAGAATCAAGTCCAATGCATGGGTTTGCCCCCATTGACTTTGACTATCCTATGCAAGTTCCCTTTAATATTAACATAGATGAGTTGAAAAAAATGATGCATAGTTTGTAGATTTTTTATTCATGTAAATTATAAATTTTGGATCATTTTGCAGTCAATAAAATTCAACATTCATTAATTAACAATCAAGTATTATTAATTTATTAGATTAAGTAGTATATGTTTTGTATATTATTGTATATATCTTCTATACACATGTATATTTAACGTATATATTTACTGTATCCAAGTGTATATGTTTTACAAATTAGTATATAACTATATATATATATACATATTGTAGTATATATAAATGTATATTGTAGAATAGTATATATTTTATTTAAAGTAGTACATATATATTGAATGGTGTGTATATATCTTCTATAGACGTATATATTTAACGTATACATGTGTATATGTTTTATAAATTAGTATAATATAACTATCTACATATTGTAATACATATATATTGTAGTATATAGTT
>NC_061112.1:146438683-146595212 GCF_002878395.1 Capsicum annuum | reverse complement strand
AGGAGCCCGCCTGAAGAACAGGGTGAAGAAGTTGTAAGTCCAGGAGCCCGCCTGAAGAATAGGGTGAATTTTCAAATTCAAGTCGCGAAGGCTTGAATCAAGATTCTAGAGATTGCAATTTTTTTTAATTTTCATTTTTGATTTTTATTAGTCGATTGAATATAAAGGTAAAAGTCGTTAACCGAAAACTCGACGAAATCTCATTCGACTTTTAATTCTTTCTCTCTCCATATCACCTTTGAACTACTCGTGACCTGATTCCCTTATAACCCAGGATAGGTAGGATGTCCAAAAACCAGGACTCGGTCACATTTTTTCTTTTATTCTTACCTTCTAAATAATTAAAGGGTCAAAAATCATATCTCGTCTACTTCTTTGTATGAAAACTCTACGAGATTTCACACAAAGAGGGGCAAAAATGTAGACACGTGATTTTTGACCCTCACTAAATTTTAATTTGTTTATCAATATTAAATATTTATATATATATTTAATCATATATTATTTTGATTCTTATTTTTTATTTTAATAATTTTTTAGTTAAAAAAATAAATAATTAAATAAAGTTAACTTTGAGATATTTTTTTTAAAATAATAATAATAATACAAAAATTAAAAAAAAATCTTTGATAAAATTATTATAAATAAATTAGTAGTTTTAATATTATTTTATTATATTTATATTTATCTATTTATAAATTATTATTATATTTTGTTAAATATAATTTAATTAGTTGTTATTTTATTTATTTATTTTTATCTTTATCTATTGTTATTACCTTTTATTTAAAAGAAAATAAAAAAATTATTAATTAATTAATTAATTAATTTAAATTTCAAACCTTTCCCCTTATCTGATAACCTTAACTGTTCCCCCCAAAGAATCCCTCTATTAATAGACTCTCTCACCCCCAGAACAAGAAAATGGACATTCATCAGACAAAAAACATCAGAAACGGTAAAAGGCAAAGAGAAAAAATATCAGATAAATAAAAGAGAGAAAGGAGAAAAAGTTGAGTTTGAAGATTTCATTCGAGAAAGTTGAATTTGAACTCCATTCGAGTTTCGGTGACAATTTCTTGCAGGTTCTATTCAATCATGTATTATTTTCATAAACTTTGTTGTAAATAAGCATGAATGAAAATATCAAGTGATTTCATGTATTATTTGATATGTATAATTGTTTGATAATGTGAACTTCTTGTTACAACATATTATACAATTAAGTTATCGAATATATATATATATATATATTTGAATATAAATATGCTGAAAATTTAAATACTACGTGGGTTGATATTGTGTATAGTTAAATCTGACACAAAAATAGCGAGATATAATGAACAGAGGAAGGAAAATCGAGACAAATCAGTGAATGAAAAAAAAAATAGCCAAACAGTTTTCTTCCATTCTTTCCAGCGAAAGTTGTCTTTAACCATGAAATCCGGCACCACTTTCCCTCCCCTTTCCTCATCGTTGTTTGCCGGCAAAACACCAGGGATGACCACTACTTCACTGTCGCCGCTACTACTATGGCTAACAAGGACGAACGTCGATGACCCATCCAAGTCCATTCAAAAATTCAATCTAAATTCCATGATGTTGAACTTTTAAATTCTCGACGATTCAAAAATTAGTTTTACAATTTCAATTTATTTTATTTTATTATTATTTTTTATTTTAGCCTTCATAAATTTTTTTTTTTTACGACGTCATGAATTCTTAAACATCCCTTATATAATCTAATTTTATTAACATGCCATTTCACTTTTACATAATCTTTTTATTTGCAAAGAAAGTGAAACTCATATTTTATTTCTTTTGACAATTTTTAATTGTTATAAAAGGTTTCATTTTGGTCATACTTTGGGCTTTGATTTGCTGGTGCAAAATTGTACATGATAGAAGAGTATTAGGTTTCATTTTAAAATTTAGTATTGGAATGTTTTTAGTATATGAATTAAAACTTTGAACAGTGTGTATAACGAGTTGATTCGAATTAGATGGCTTGATTTGGTTTTAGAATTGTTGGATAATAATATGCATTTTAATGTTTAATCCGAAAGTATTTTTATTCAGCTATGTTTAAAATTTGAATAAATGAAAATATTTTGAAAGGATTAAGAAAATAAACAAGTTAAGTATGAAGTTATTCTCCAAACTCTATAATAAGTTTAGGCATCTCGAATGTATAATAGATAAATTAATGCCTTTTAACAATAGTTAAATTTTTAGGCACGTTTAAAATATTCTTCTCAATTAAGAATGCGGCATAAGCATCTTTTCGAGACATTTAAATTCAAGGATGCAATAATGCACCTTGGAGAATATTTTTAGAATTAAATTTTCGCTAATTATTTAATATAGAGGCATAGATAAACTTTTTCGATATAATATTTTTATAATTAAATTTTCGCTAATTATTTAATATAGAGGTATAGATAAACTTTTTCGATATAATTAAAAATGAGCGAATTAAGGCCTATAAACATAAGTTATCAAAATAGTTTAGTTAAGTATGAGTCAATAAAAGCGACCGTGCTAGAACCGCGGGACTCGAGGGGTGCCTAACACCTTTCCTTCGGTCAATAGAATTCCTTGTCCGGTCTTTTGTTTTCGCAGACTAAATAAAAGAGTCATTTTCTTTTGATTAGGGATTCAAAAAGGTGACTTGGAACACCATAACTCAATTCCAAGTGGCGACTCTATAAATAAAATAATCCCTATTCAAAATCGTCACTTTAATTCGAGAACCCTTCGACTTGATCCCTTCAAGCGAAAAAGGGGTGTGACAAGAGATATCCAATAGATTCAAAAACGATTTGAGCTTGCTACATGAACTAATTAAAGGAACCGAATTTCGTTTTCAAATATCAAATACCGCTCTCAAATTCTTAAACTTTTTGACCTTGCTAATACATTGATTAGTACATTTATGTGTGCTTTAATCACAATCACAAAGTTTCTTTTCCTACCAAAACATGCATACTTATGGGGGAAAAGATGAAAAAGAAACTGTGCTTAAAAAAGAAAAAGAAAAGGAAAAAGAGATTCTTAAGAAGAAAAAGGAAAATAAAGCATATAAAACTGAGAAAAAGTATGGAAAAAGGAAACAGAAGCAAACTAAAATATCCCTGGACCACTTTGCCATATGATAAACAGCACATAAGGTTTTACATAAGCAATGGCCAATGAGTCAATACTTGTTAAGTACTCCATCTCTTAATTAATTTCCATGTCAAGTTTAAATTAGGTTGTCTCACCCACGGCCACCCCTTTTTTTGCCCTACATATGAACTAAAAATCCTCTCTCAATTAAGAAGTATTTTCTTCAAAAAGGAAAGAATGACCGAAAGATAGCATATTGATATGGAAACTAGCCCCAAGCACAAATAATGAGATAAAGCACTTTGATGTATATATGTAATATAACTTAGAGAAGGGAGAATGTGATGGATGAGGGATTCCCTCAAGGTTGAAGGACGGTGAGTGTAGCTGTTTGTGGAGATAAATTTGTCCCTCTTTTTAAGGGAAAAAAGAAAAATTGACACCACTGACCTTAATCAAAAAAAAAAAAAAAGAAGAGAAAGTTATGTCAAGATTATAAAATTATCTATTCTATATAAAATCGTGGGATTATAATTGAATCATGTTATTTTGAACGAAATGAGCTTTTATTGTTAAAATGGTCATTCGAGCACGTATAAATTCAGAATTTAAACTTTATACGTTCAGAAATCTAAAACATCTCAGATTAATTTGTTGGATTCGAACCTTATTAATTTATCTATTAGATAAATTTTTGAATAAGAATATGAAGTTTGAATGAAGACTATTGAATTTTGGATGAATTCATAAGGTTGTAATAACTATATAGTTAAGTACTCGCTAATATAACTTTGACGAGCTAAGATGAATGTGTCATTTTTTTTATCGAAATAAATATGACTTTATGTTCAGTTATATATTTGTATTATCCTTACAATATGTTTTTTAAAAAAAGTCAAAACTACCTAGCCGGCAATAACATTTCATCCTTTTTTTTCTTCTTTTCATTTGTGTCTATTTTAAGCATCTTTCTGTATATACATTTTCTGCTTGCTTCTCTATTTTCCATAAGAAGCTTCTCTTTCGCGAATCTAGGGATAATGTGATGGCTGCCAATAATGACCATAAGCATCGATAATAATTCTGATTGCCTGTTTTTTTATTGTAATAAAAAATAAATAGATTATTTTTTGTTGCAACTAGCTAGCTAGTTTGTAAGTTCTACTTAATCTAGGTTCTTTGTTTTTTTTTTTTTTTTTCTTTTTTTAAAATGTTTTCAACTTTTATATGGATGGCTTTAGAGCTAATGGGTGTTTGATTGGAAATCCGTACCTTAATTTGCATCTCTAATAAGATACAATATATAACATCTATATCATATGCACATATGAAAAGGTATGAACAATTATGATTATTGTAGTCAACCCTTTGAACACTTCGGACAATCATAATGGTTATACATACACAGGTCGAGCCGATATTTGTTATTCACGAATTCAGAATTATAGTTCCTTTTATATGTATTTATGGATTCTAAATCAATAAGTTGTAGTTTTGTACATATTCAAAAGATTTCTTAAGATAAATACAAAGTTTGAATCAAAGTTATTGAGTTCGGTCAAACCTATACATACATGTGTGTTGTTATGTATTCGTGCACATTCATGATTCAACGCTCCAGTTACAGACAAGTTCGAATTAGGACAACTCAACAACTAGTTAAGCACGTATTATTAGTGATGAAAAATCTATCAATTTGATCCGCAATTTGCCGCCTTGGGGGATTATATAATATTATAATTATAATTATAAAATGAGATGATGATGACTATACTGAGGACTATAACAAGATAATTACGCCAAAAACAAAATATATTGGATTAGAAAGTTGTAGATCAGATTCAAATGCTTAGCTAAGAGGGAAAGTGATTTCAATTCATTTCTAAAGTTCTGCTAGAAAAGCCCTCTAATTAATTAAGAGAGAGATAAGCAGTTTCAAAGTTGCTCAACAATATACAATTATAAGTAATACTTTACATCTTAAGCTAGTAAGAGTAATTTTCTTAGAATGTCATGATCAAAAATTGAATTGCATGCTTCTGTTGGCTCTGATTTTTTATTGGAAAGTCGAAGAAAAAACCAGTGGCGTGACAATTTGCTTAGAAAATTTTACACTATAAAATATACACTAATTACTATAAAATATGAAATTCTACATTACCGGCTAAGAAGGGGCGTATGCAGTTGATTGAGAGTAAGGATGAAGAAGAGAATCGGGTGTTTAGGGAGAAGTACAAGTTAGCGAGGAAGGAGGCTAAGCTAGCAATTACGGCTGCTAAGATGGCAGCATTTGAGAGCTTGTATGCGGGGTTAAAGGAGAAAGGAGGGGGAAAAAGGTTGTTAAGGCTGGCTAAGGCTAGAGAGAGGAAGGGCCGTGACCTAGACCAGGTGAAGTGCATTAAGGGGGAGGATGGCAGAGTGTTGGTGGAAGATGGTCACATTAAGAAGAGATGACAATCGTATTTTCATAGGCTCTTAAATGATGAAGGGGAGAGAGTTATTGAGTTGGGTGAGCTAGAGCAATCAGAGGAGTGTCGTGATTTTAGTTATTATAGACGTTTTAAGGTGGAGGAGGTCAGAAAGGTTGTTCGCAGGATGCAAAGGGGTAGGGTGACGGGACCTGATGAGATCCCCGTGGATTTTTGAAAGTTTTCTGGCGAGGCTGGTTTAAGGTGGTTGACAACGATATTTTCAAGTCGGCGAAAATGCCCGAGGCCTAGAGATGGAGCACATTGATCCCTCTGTATAAGAATAAGGGTGACATTTAGAGTTGCAACAACTATAGGGGTATTAAGTTATTGAGTCACACGATGAAGATTTGGGAGAGAGTAGTCGAGTGGAGGTTGAGGAGGTTAGTGTCTATTTCGGAGAACCAGTTTGAATTTATGCCCGAGCGCTCTACGACAGAGGCAATTCACCTAGTGCGGAGATTTGTGGAACAGTACAGGGAAAGGAAGAAGGACCTGCACATGGTGTTTATCGACTTGGAGAAGGCATATGACAAAGTCCCTAGGAAAGTCCTTTGGAGATGTTTGGAGGTGAGTAGGGTCCCGGTGGCGTATATTAGAGCAATTAAGGACATGTATGATAGAGCTAAAACCTAGGTGAGGACGGCAGGAAGAGATTTAGAGCATTTTTCGGTCTTGACAGGATTGCATCAGGGATCTACTCTTAGCCTATTTTTGTTTGCTTTGGTTATAGAGGTGTTGACGCGGCGTATCCAAAGAGAGGTGCCCTGGTGTATGCTTTTTGCGGACGATGTGGTTTTGAATGACGAGACCCGGGGAGGTGTGAATGATAAATTAGAGGTGTGGAGACAGACCCTTGAGTCTAAAGGGTTCAGGTTGAGTAGGACCAAGACCGAATATTTGGAATGTAAGTTTAATGGCTCGAGGGAGCAGGACGAGGTGGTAGTAAGATTGGATTCTCAGGTGGTGTGTAAGAGGGATAGTTTCAAGTACCTCGGGTCTGGGAATGGTGAGATTGACGAGGATGTCTCTCACCGGATTGGGGCGGGATGGATGAAGTAAAAGCTCGCCTCAGGGGTGTTGTGTGATAAGAAGGTGCCGCCCAAGCTTAAAGGCAAATTTTACAGGGTGGCAGTCCGCCCGACCATGTTGTATGGAGCGGAGTGTTGGCCAGTCAAGAACTCTCATATTCAAAAATTGAAGGTGGCAGAAATGCGGATGTTACATTGGATGTGTGGTCTTACTAGGGGGGATAGGGTTCGGAATGAGACTATCCGGGAGAGGGTTGGAGTGGCTTCGGTGGAGGACAAGATGCGGGAGGTCCGTTTGAGATGGTTCGGACACGTGATGAGGAGGAGCACATATGCACCAGTTCGTAGGTGTGAGAGGCTTGCTTTGGATGATTTCAAGCGGGGCAGGGGTAGGCCAAAGAAATATTGAAGAGAGGTGATTAGGCGGGACATGGAGCAGTTACAGCTTATTAAGGACATAACCCTAGATAGGAAGAGCTGGAGGACGTGTATTAGGATAGAAGGCTAGTAACTATTAGGATAGGTAAGGTAAGGCATTACCTGTTTGGTGTATCACTCTTGTTAGGCTACCTTGTTGCATGCTGTATTACCAGTGCCTACTATTCTTTGTTGACTTTCCATTGTAGGGGCGTTTTTATGTCCTGCCATCTTGTTCCATGCGTTTTGTATGATTGTGATTACTTATCCTATCTTGAGCCGTGGGTCTATCGGAAACAGCCTTGCTACTTCTCCGGAGGTAGTGGTATGAACTGCGTACATCTTACCCTCCCCAGACCTCACTATGTGAGAATACACTGAGTTTTTTGTTGTTGTTATTGTTGATTAGGTATTATATTATTATTCCCAAATACAATAACTGTTTTTTTTAACTCATGAGAGAGTTACTATGCAGTCAATAATGAAAATCACATACGGTGAAGGGTGAATGGTGGTAAGTGAACATCTTTCATCATAAAATTAAATATATATCAAAACTTGAATATCTTTAACGAAATTTCTGATTTCGATATCATATGTGTTACTGTAAGCGAGCAATTCTGATTTGTTATTGGTATTTCGTAAATCAAATGCAAGACGCATGAGTAAAATTTGAAGGAGCTTGTAAATTCCGAGAAGTTCAAAAATAAAGAAAGGCCATATATAGTAGTATTGAATATGGGCAGTAGAAAGTGTTGTGAAGACTTAGAATGTGTACCAGCGAGGGTTGTGATAGAGTAGTAAGTAATTCATCATTCTTAGCTGGATACGAATTTGATCTAGTAAATTTAATCGAGCTCCAAGATGAGTATCGAATATCAGATGGAAAACCATAAAAGACTTGGAAGGTGTGGATTCCTTTGCTGCTTAATGCCAAAACAGAAGAATTGTCCCTTTATACCACATCTTTGATTTTACCCATATACTATCAGACAAAATTTATAATCTTTTAAAGACAAAATCGTAGGTTAGTTTTGTCTCAATCTTATCTCACTTTTGCCGTCTTTTGTCAAATTTAATTGTCCAAACAACCAAACTACCTGCAAGAGTGTTTGGACTGATTGAGCAAGGGATTTTTCAAATTGTGGTTCAAGTTTGAAATTTTTTATATATTTTTAAGCTGAGTTTATTGGATTAAGTTTGTTTATTAGAATTTGTTGTGTGACGAGTTATTATATTAAATGAAATTTACCTTAAATAGTTTTTAGATTCATAAGCTATTATATTTGACTAAAATTTATCTCATACACACTCGAAAGAAACCTAAAGGATTTTTATCATAATATAGCTGTAACTATTGTACATGCACGAGCCATGACTTGCTAAATTATGATTTATTAATCCTTATTTATCCATTATTGTATATATCATTCGCTACTGACTAAATAAATAAGTTGAATTTTCCTTTTAAAATATTCAAGTTCCTATGATTGGACGGTCCTAATATAAGCAATACTTTAGTCATTTGTCATTGTTATAATAGCTTTCGTCATTCTAAAAAACAAACCATATGACTAGTTTTACGTTCAAATTACTTAATTAAACCATCCTGTCAGTGAATAGTTTTGTCTTATTGCATTAATTAAATTGTGTATAACAAAAATATTTACCTCCACGTTCAAATAAAATTCTATCATCTACAAAGTTTAAAATTTGTATTAATCAAAATCGTAACATATATATACATATATGATACTGTAATTACTTTTAGCACAAAATATAGATATATAGAACATCTACAAAAAAAAAAAACTCTATTAATAATCAAATGAGAAGTATTCAAGATTTGAGTTTGCTCTTAATTATAATGAATATTTATTTGTATCAAGATACATAAATATATATATATATATATATATATATATATATATATACATACATTGATTCAAATACGTTATTTCATCTCAAATAAAAGAAATCTTTTTCTACAAATATAGTTATTGGATAATTATATCCCTCAACTGCTAGAATCTCATCTCCTTAATATGAAAAGAAGCTTCTAGATGTTAATTAGTAACTTAACAAAAATAATCCTGTTATTATTAGAAATAGTCAAATTACTAAACCTATTAAAGTCCACTGCACCACAAAATACAAATAAAATTAATTCCAAATTTCAATATACTTTATACATTGATTAGAGGATTTATAGCCTTGGTGGTTTCTATATTTATGTTTTTTTAAAAACTTTAAAAAGCTAAGCAATTAATTACTCTCAAACTTATTGAGACAAAAAAGCGAACATATCGTCGTTTCCTTTTTATCTCCTTCTGCTATCTGCAGATCCATCTTCTTCCTCTCTCATTCAACTCAATTTCAAACTTCAAATTTCCACTAAATTTAGGTTCGAAAAAATAAATAACTCAATATTCTAAAGCCTTGCTATATATATAGAGTGAACCACTAAGGTATTTGTTCTTCAAGTGCATTGCATTGTAAACACCATGGGTGCTTGTACTTCTAAACCCTCAAATTACTCCGGCGACAACATTGCCGTCGCCGTAAACGGAGCTACACTGCCGGTGAAATCTACGCCGAACAATAATGAAGAGCAAGACAGGAACAAAAAGGACGAGCTTAATGTAGGCAAAAAGTCACCTTTTTTCCCTTTCTACAGTCCAAGTCCAGCGCATTATTTATTCTCTAAGAAATCTCCGGCGAATGCCAGCTCAAATTCAACTCCTCGGAGGTTTTTTAAACGGCCATTTCCTCCGCCTTCTCCGGCGAAACACATCCGTGCTGTATTAGCCCGGCGACACGGCACTGTTAAACCGAATGAGTCTGTAATTCCTGAAGTAAATGAAATTGAAGCTAGCGGCGACGGCGACTGCGGCGCGGGGCTTGATAAGAGTTTTGGATTTTCGAAGAATTTTGTGAGTAAGTATGAGCTAGGAGAGGAAGTTGGAAGAGGGCATTTTGGGTATACTTGTAAAGCTAAGTTCAAAAAAGGTGAAGTCAAAGGACGAGAAGTTGCTGTAAAAGTCATTCCCAAAACAAAGGTTTGGCATTTTGTGAATTTTTTCATTCTGTTTCATGTTTGATTTTAGTGCTATGATCTGTTATCTATGTAGTCAAAGGTAGTTGAATTTCCTCCTTTTTACTACTTGAGTAGTAGTGTCCAGATCTGTTGTATAGATTGTAGTGTTTGACTCTGTGTCTTTCTATTTTCTAATGTCTTTTTTGTACTATTCATAGATTTTGTTTTCCAAATGGATCCATTATCTACTGTTTCCTTAGGTGGTATAGTTGATGATTTAAGTTTAAAGCTTAACTTTTTTGCTAATTAAGTTAAAAGGATGTGAAGTGATGAAATGAGGAAGCTTTTTGCAGCTTCTGTTGCAGTGTCATGCTTTGTGGTGTTTGTGATTATGTTTGTTATGCTGGTGACTGTTTTAAGGACCTATTCAACTAAAGACTTCATTTTTTCTTGAACTGTTTTTAGAGTCTGAAAATTATCTGTTCAATTTCCACCTGAAATTTGTTTAATTGGCCGTAAGGTGCACTGAATTGGGATTAACTGTGAGTATAGAGTATCAATATTATAATTGGGTGCAATGAAAAGAGGAAGAACGGCTTAAGGGTCTAAGGGAGTCAAGGAGGAGGGGGTGATGTTCTTGTCTCTTTTTCTGCCGTTGATCATTGATGTCCAAAAAGTTACAGTTTGAGTTTGGAATACCAAAATTTTTGACATGATTATTGAGGTGAGACTAATCCCAAAGAATTCACTAACTCTATGAAAGCTGGTTCAAGTGGGTCCATATATGATGCGGATGGCTTGTTTTTTTTGTTCCTGAAGGCTGATAAGTTCCATCTGATGTTCATGTCCCTTATTTGGTTTAGAAATAACGAAGAAGGGGAATGGAATAGGACTAAAGTAGCTCTGTTTTTTTTAAAAGTAAGTGGAGAGATAGCGCTAAATGTGTTTTCTTTGCCTTCTAGTTGTACAAGTAACATGAGAAGGAGGAAGAATTTACTCCCTGCAGCAACCCCCTCCCCTCCCTTTCACATCTTGTAGAGTTAAAGGGATCTTATGACTGCAGTGAAATCTTCTTATAGTGTTATCAGTTTCTCAGTCTGTCTAATCAAGGCAGCTGAGAGTTGATGGACATTTTTATCATATCTGTAGTTGGGAAGTCTGTCTTCCTTTAATAGGTGGGCTAATGAGAGCTTGCAATGTATTTGTCATGTCCTCCCCACCCCCACCCCTCCCCTCCCCTCCCTTTCCCCAAAATCCAAATTTTGTGGAATTTATCGCTGTTCAGTGAGCTGCTTTCTGGTGTTTCTAGCTTGATCTTTCTATTTTGCTTGAGTATTTCCTAATGTAAGTTGATGTATGCCTATAGTTGTTTGGAATATGCATCAGTGAGATTTGTGGGAATATACTGGGTATGTTGTGGTGGTTGTGCTGTTTTATCTGAAATATATGGTCATGTATTTTTCCTTTTCCAGATGACTACTGCAATAGCCATTGAGGATGTGAGAAGGGAGGTGAAGATATTAAGAGCTTTGACCGGACATAACCATTTAGTAAAATTTTATGATTCATATGAAGACTACAACAATGTCTACATAGTTATGGAGTAAGTTTCGTCACTCAACTCCCATCACATTTACATTTGCAATGGGGTTCTCAAACTT
Organism: Capsicum annuum; assembly: GCF_002878395.1. Taxonomy (NCBI): domain Eukaryota; kingdom Viridiplantae; phylum Streptophyta; class Magnoliopsida; order Solanales; family Solanaceae; genus Capsicum; species Capsicum annuum. Next base: position 146,583,490 of record NC_061112.1, on the reverse strand, counting down.
AGCTTAAGAGGATACTTTGTTGGTTATCAACCAAAGTTTCAAGTAGCATGGCAGTTTGTGTATTTTCTCAGTAAACATGTGTTTGATTATCATATTTTGCTCTTATCAGGAGCTTGATCTGCTAATTTTCTTTATCACACTGCTCTTTTGAAATGCTGCTGATTAATATCGTTAAATTTCAGGCTGTGTGAAGGAGGCGAGCTCTTGGATAGAATACTGTCTAGGTAGTTCTTGATCTTTGCTATGTTCGAATATTTTTGAATTTGAACCTTGTGCTTAGTTGATAGCATATCTTTTTTTATGGAATCAAGAATTCGTGATAAGGGAGTGCTAAATATAGTGTTCTCATCCTGCAGAGGTGGAAAGTACGCAGAAGATGACGCAAAGGATGTGATGATACAAATACTGAAAGTTGTTGCATTTTGCCACCTTCAAGGTGTGGTGCACCGGGATCTTAAGCCAGAGGTGGGAGGACTAAAATTCTCACTCTATGATTGCTTCAACATTCCTGCATATCTAGTTATTTCATCCTGTGTAGAAGAGGGGGAAATTCTTTTTGCACAAAAAACTTTTTTTCTTTACTAGATCTTGGATTATGTTAATATTCAAATGCAATGATTTTTCAGTGACTTTCAAGATGCGTAGATTTATTATTCTTCAGGCAGACTTCATATTTGTTTCCTCTAGTGTTTTAAGATCTTCTTTATTTAGCTAACAAGTGACAAAGAGGCTCAAATTTTCAGCCGTGGTATTTTGCTGTGGCTGAATCTATAACTTGTTAGCGAAGCTATGCCATCTGTTTTAGTAACCCTTCTTCTATCAAACTCTTCCTTATCTAATTCTAGCTTTCTGATTGACCAGAACTTCTTATTCACATCTAAGGAGGAAACTGCTCAACTTAAAGCAATAGACTTTGGATTGTCGGATTTTGTGAAGCCAGGTTAGTCCATTACTGCATCCCTGGAACTACCTTTCATAGAATTCGAGAAGCTCACCAACTTTTTTACCTGTCTTGGTCGACTGCTTTGCAGATGAAAGACTTAATGATATTGTTGGTAGTGCATATTATGTCGCGCCGGAGGTTCTACATAGATCTTATAGTACAGAGGCTGATGTTTGGAGTATAGGTGTCATAGCATATATCCTATTGTGTGGAAGCCGTCCTTTTTGGGCTCGAACAGAATCTGGGATATTTAGGTCCGTCCTTAAAGCTGATCCATGTTTTGAAGAACAACCTTGGCCTACATTATCTTCTGAGGCAAAAGACTTTGTGAAACGTCTGTTGAATAAAGATCCCAGGAAAAGAATGACTGCAGCTCAAGCTTTGGGTGAGTTTCGTGAGTTATGTTCAAAAAAGAGATTTTTGGTTTGTTGAATTTGTCCAAACTGCTGAACAACTTACTCTTTCAGGTCATCCATGGATAAAGAATAGTCATAACGTAGAGGTGCCTTTGGATATTTTAATATTCAAACTAATGAAGGCTTACATGAAGTCCTCTGCTCTTAGGAAAGCTGCACTACGGGTGTGTATGATGCTACTGTGAAAAGTTTTCCTATTTACCATTTCATCTTCCGAGTCCCATTTTGCGTAGTAGCTCATAGTATTTGCTGATATTTCTTACTTATCTTTTGCATTTGGCTTCATGACCTCCAATTGTCGCTTCTGCAATTTTTGCAGGCTTTGTCAAAGACATTGACGGTAGATGAGCTATTCTACTTGAAGGAGCAGTTTGCACTGCTAGAACCAAGCAAAAATGGCACCATAAGCTTCGACCATGTTAAAACGGTTCGTCTCTTGCAAAAAGAACGATTTAATAGTTTCTAGTTGTATTTTGCATGTTTTTGCTGACCTTCATGATTTTTACCAGGCCCTAATGAAACATGCAACAGATGCAATGAAGGAAGCTCGCATCCATGATTTTCTTGCATCGGTAAATTTTGAGACCCATTGACTTCAAATATCAACTGGTGTTGTCATTGTTATGGGTTTAATAAACTCTCCTTGTGCTTGACATGCAGCTTAATGCGCTGCAGTACAGGAGGATGGATTTTGAGGAATTTTGTGCTGCTGCATTAAGTGTTCATCAGCTTGAGGCTCTTGACCGGTGGGAACAACATGCACGTTGTGCCTATGAAATCTTTGAGAAGGAAGGCAATAGGGCCATTATGATAGAAGAATTAGCTTCGGTAATCATGATTGTTCTCATTGTTTGTTCTGAATACTGATTGCCATGTCTTAGTCTCTTAACAGTCTCATTATCCTTTTCGGGAGAGAGGAGTGTGTAAGTAATCGGGAAGGAATCTAACTGAGTGTAATTTTCTAATTGGTGGTCCAGGAACTTGGTCTTGGCCCTTCGGTTCCTGTCCATGCTGTTCTACATGACTGGCTCAGGCACACTGATGGAAAGCTCAGTTTTCTTGGTTTTGCAAAGTTGTTGCATGGAGTGTCAAGCCGTTCAATTACAAAAGTTCAATGATTCGAGCCACTGAATCAGAACACTTAATTCTTTTGGTGTATCCATGTTCTCGTCCTGAATGCATCGTTTGGCAGGCAAATGAGCTAGCAGTGAAAAATGATGAGATCAACTTATGTCCCTCGTTCTGGAGCTTCGTAGATCTCATTATTTTCTCAGGACTAGTATGAAATTCCAGGGAACAAACTTCCTAGGAGAGGATTGGCTGTCTGTTACCAGAGCAGTGGCATCCTGCATATAGAGTTCTTACTGTAAAGTTGTAGCTAGTTTATGTTTGATCGCAGGTGAGAGTACTTCTCAGCTGGTTTTTGGTCACACATTAGATGTTTTTAGCCTGCTGGACATGCACTGATCTACTATTGCCTTGTATAATGTTGTCTACATGCTTTTCTAGTTTAGAAGTTTCACCACTTACTTTGTTGTTTCTCAACCAGACTGGAGTATATGTGACTCAGAATGACCAATCCCAAGGATAAAGTTAGTGAAGGCTATGGAATGCCAAGTAATTTTTTTCCATGAGTAAGTTTAGCTGGTAGTTACCCCTGTATATGTGCTACTGGGAGAAATACCTTGTATAATGGTGGGAGTGCATGCAATTTGGCCTGCATACCACCTTTATTAAAGAAGATTAGTGAAGGATGATTAAGTAGTGATTAAGCATGTACCAATTGTTCAGTTGGTTTTGTGCACAAAGTAGTGAACTTTATGTTAATTAGAAGATAGCCATTGAATAAAATATATAGCAATAGTTTGAATGATCTTATAAGCTATGCTGTTGCAAGATTGACTTCCTTCGTGAATCATCTTCACAGGGATGACCAAATGGAATTTAGCCTCTAAAGGACAAACATTTTGTAATTTTCCTTTATTTAGAAAAGCTGTTCTAACTTCTACCTGTTCCATTGTTTACCTAAATATCGTGTTCTTTTTTTTTTTTTTTGGTAACCAATGTGAATATACCATTAACCAACAAATACTTACAACCTAAAGAGCCCTCTTACTCTTACACCCTGCTAAGGGTATTAAGCAGTACGAGCCTCTAAGCAGTATGAGCCTCCAATGAACAGTGTAAATAAATAAAAAATAAATATCGTATTCTATCGTGCTTTATTCTAAGTAGGGAAATGCACCATAATATTGAAAAATTGGACGAATAACATACAAGTTGGATAGGCCCATCACACTATAATGGAAGTTCAAATGTCATAATCTATGTTGCTCGGACAACGGGTGCATGTCGGATTCTCTCCAAATAGTGTATTTTTGGAGAATTCGACGCGAATGCGGCATTGAAAGTGAAGAGTCCGCGCAACTTAGGTCATAATATCTTAACACCCTCTATCACTCACTAATGCTTCATTGGAACTAAAGTAACTTGATTTTGACAAAAGAAAAAACAAGTTTCAATTTCCTTTAAAATAGCGAGCATCAAAAATCAAAATGTTAAGGATTACTCTTTATTTGATTTGATTTTTAACCATTTTAAATTGTTAAATGAAATTTTAGCACCAAGAGTTCAATAAGTTCACAGGAAAAGGGTGAAAATTACCCTTATATTTTAGTTTATCAATTCTCTCTTGTTATACTATTAGGTCAGTTTCACATACGTCATGAAACTTGTCACTTCTACCTCAAGAAACTTAATCCCCAAATTCCATTCAAAATATCCGATTTTTATTAAATTACCCATTCTCCCATTTAATCCTCAAATCTCTATCCAAAATTATTTTAGAAAGGCATAACACATAAATGCTACTTTTAGCTTGACTTCGACTTACAGATGTATCGCAGCGTAGCCACTTTGTGTTCTATATGTATTATGTTAGAATATTTATGCATACCTTATTTAATTTTATATAAATTTAAATATCTATTTATAGATATTCAAAATTGAGGATAATAGATGTGAAATGAATACAATTAAACTGTATATCAATGTATTACTATTTCTTTAGAATAAACTGTTGATTTTTTAGCTTTCTTCTTTTTAAAAAAAAATAAATAAAAGGATAAAGGAAAAGGAAAGGAGAAGTGGGTTCGTGAGTAATAGGAGGGTTATAATAGGGGCATGTTTGAAGGAAATGGGGTAGTAATGGGGAAGAGAAGAAGAGCAAAACCCAGTGTCATTGAGATTTCGTCTTCTTCCGAACCAGAAAATGGCTCATCAGAAGAAGGAGAAGGAAGCGAAGAAGAAGAATCAGAAGAAGCATTATCAGAATCGGATGATGATTTTGATGATTTTGACGATTCCGCACTCTCAAGGTACTCCAATATTACGCCTCAATTCCAAACTAATTGCGCTTCCCAAGATGAATGATTTATCTTCATATATCTATTTATGATCAATTTTGGATTATTCGGCCAGCGAGAGCGACGGTGATTCCGAAGATGAGGAGGAATCTTCTTCTTCTTACGGGTCGCAAGAGCATGATGATGATGAGGACATCGAAGAGGAAGGTGATGAGTCGGGGAGCGATAGAGTCCTTCGCCTTCTTCAAGGTGTGGGTATTTTCTGCACTTAAGCTTCTCTAAATGTATGGATAAACCAAAGAATAGCTAAAGTTGCACTATTGTTATAATGAATTGTTAGCATTAATTAATGGGAAATTGATTATTGTTCAGCTAAATACCAATGTAATTTGTCAAATGCTTTCTGCAAAATTGAGTATGATCTTTAAATGTTGGGGGAGGGTAGCTGTGATGTTTTTGTGGCAAGTTTTTAAATGTTGAAGTACGTATTGATTTGTCGTAGACCAATCTGAGCTATAGATTTTGTTAGATACCTGTGGAAGTACAAGTTAGTATAGCAGTGTCATTGGTTTGTTGGGGTTAGTGGCAACAAGTCAACACCTATCTTGGCTGATCATCCAGTTATAAGGGGCCTCTCTACCCATGAGTTTAGCACAAATGCGTGATAGTTCTTTCTTCTTGTTAGGTGTTTTGTCAGCACGACTTGGAAAGGGTTATTCCGGTGAAGCAACGGATGTGTTGTCTTATTGGATCCAGGTGAGCAAGGAGAAATTTTTATATGGAATTTCAGTTGATTCGAGTTCTCCACACGAGCTTTTGTGGACACTGAATGGAAGGGTGCATAGTAATACGGACCTTATGTCCTGCCATTGGCGAAGATAGAACTAGTAAAACTGAGATGTGGCGAAAATTTACTCATTATTCAATGGACAATTTGGGGTATTCTCAGTATAATGTAAACTGGGGATCCTGACATTATACACAATGCACTTCTCTATTTTTCAATGGGGTTCATAATTTGATCTCTTTTCAAGGTGTAGGCAAATGTATAATGATTTTCCAACTATAAATTTTGTCATATTTGGACTCTAATAATTACAGACAGAATAAATTGGCTAGTTATGGTCTCTCTATTAAATGAATATATCAATATATAACCTTTTGTTTGTTATATAGGTGGTGGAGCATTGAGGAAGCTAAGGGAAGGATTGGAGAAACTGACGTTGACGGACTATAAAGCCTATTTGCGATCGAATGGATTGAGGTTATCAGGTACAAAAGAAGAATGTATGCAGAGGATCATAGAGCACTGGAGGTTCGTTGGAGTAAAAGATGTAAATCTCATGTATTTGAATGCAGCACCATAATTTTTGCATATATCCAATAAAGTGTTGCTTTAGTAGCACTCCATCAACCATTTCTATATTATTATTCTATTTCATTGTTGTTTCCTGTTATGTATAATTTTTTTGGGTGGTGTAAGGGTCTCACTAATAGCTAGTGCTTCAAGTATTCAGGTGCTAATTATGAGGAACCAGTTTAAGATCGCATATTCGCATATGCAAGTTTAAGAAAAAAGGAGAAAAATTAGCAAATTACTGCTGCATATAGTTAAGCAAATTAAAAACCCTGGTTTGGCTCATTAGTGAGATTAATGTTCAGAGAATAAAAGGGGACCAAAGAGATGAAATAACAACCGTGCAAATAAGTGTGGAACTTCAGCTTGTAGTAAGTACGAAAATAACTGTAGCATTTAAACCTTCCTTGTGATTTGCAATATTAAGCTCACCTGTCTTCCTTTTGATTGCGGTCCTGGGTCAGAATACTTAGGCTAATGACAATAAAGTGCATGAAATTTGTGAACATCCAGAGTCTCTTTTAAATGTCATGCACTTTATAGTCAGCTGTGCCGCTGAGTATGCCTGCCTCTCTACCTTTGAGGTTGAGGTAAGGTCTACGTATACTCTACCCTCCCCGGACTCCACTTTGTGGGCTACACTGGTATGATGTTGTTGCTGCTAGGTATGCTAATACATCTGCTCTTTAGGTTTCTTTGTTTTAACTTTATATTCTTTTAGTTCCAGGCACATTTCCACAGTGATTCTGGAATCATAAACTTCATTCTTCTATTGACACCTCAAACAATTAGCTAAAAAATAGCATATAGAGAGATATTGATTCATTTTTGTTACTTCCAATAGCTCATTATCCTACGAGCTTGGTCTTTCCACTCAATAAAAACAAGTAAATGAAAACAGCATAGTTTCAAAATAAAAGTAAATGAAGGCAGCATAAGTGATTGAAGTTCCACCACGCTTCATTTTTAATTGTAAATATGATCTTGTCGCTCCAGTTTTGAACTGTATTGATCCTTTTCCCAATAGTCTTCAATTCCTTTCCTTCTTTGCTGATGGGAAGTCCTATTGCTTGATTTGTACACAGGATGAAAGATGGAAATGGTCAAAGACAATATCCCAGATCATCTTTTGCCATAAACTGTACCGGTAGTTAATATTTGGCATCACTTCATATCAGAATCACTCTGTTTCTCCTATGCTTCTTGTATTTTCCCTTTTGTTTTTTAATCTTTGAGCATTTTGCCTGGTGATTCTATGTGCAGGTGACGTATGTAAAGGAGATGTTGTATTATTCACACAGAAAGTGTACAAGAAGTATTCACCTGATCAATTCTTCTGTTTGTTTCACATTTTGTCAGTGTAGAGTGGTCTTTGCCTTTTGGATTAACCATGTCGTGTTTTGAAGTTTTGACAAGCTGAGAAGGGGCGGAAAACTCTTAGGTAAGAGAACCATTGCTGGTCGGATTGTCAAGGAGAGTTATGGCGCTGCCAAACAGCAGCATACCTTTACGGTAAGGCTCAAGAGTAAATTTTGAGCGCACAAAGAGGTGTGATTATAAGGGTAGAATCTTGTTCTGGATGAGACTGAGAGTTTGTGGAATATAAGCTTGCAACTTGGGACATCCAATTGTAGTGCTTGAACACCTAGCAGTCTAGCACTATCATCCTTCTAATAACCCTTAATTTCATATGCAAAATTTTCCTAAATACTTCTCCATCTATTATTTGTGATTAACAAGGTTGAGGTGTTATGGAGCCAAGGGGTTAAACAATTACCTCTACTTTTTCCGTTGCTCGTGAAGGGAAGAAACCTTTATAAATTGAAGACTTTCAGACAGGTGAACTGCAGCTATTCAGGAGTACCTGTAGTTCTTGTCAGATATTCTATCATTTTAATTTTTAACGGTATTTACTGCTGCTTTATCAGAGATGGAAGGATGAAGATGAAAGACTAGAAGTTCTTGCAGAGAAGCACAAACGTGGAGATGCAGCAAGATCTATTAGAGCAACAAGAAAATCAAAATCAATAAAGCCGACAAAAGTATCCTCTAAAAACAAAGGTGCCTTTTATGAAAATTAAATTGATGCATCACCAGTTTTTAACTTGATACAGACTAGAACTTTATGTTTACTCTATAATGTAGTTTTTGGTACATGCAGGTAACAAACGCCAGAAACTTGATCATCATAGGAGGCCAAGCGAAATGATGCGAACAAGCAATGGAAAGAAACATAAATATTCTATTAATGAACGTGGAAAAGCAATGACAGGAAGCAAAAGAACAAAACACCACCAGCAAAAGCCTCATCCACCTGGAAGATTGAATTTGGCAGAGTCCAGAAACAGTAGACCCTCTATGAGGAATCGAGACTTTGTACCTACCCTTAGAGAGACCTCATTGCAGTTCAATTATCCTTCAGCAAATAATTTCCGCCATTTTGAATCAGATTCTTACAGCCAAAGAGTACCATATTCGTATTCATCTAGCTGGGATTCAGCACCAAGATCACATTTAAGCTCTTACTCCTCTTATACTTTGCCTGATCCAGTATATCAACAATATGGTCATGGAAATTATCCAAGTTCTTCATTCACTAGGTATGTACCTCAGTCTAGTAATTTTCCACATTCCCCTGGCATGGTGGGTACTCATAGATCATCTGGCTCAATCCCGTTTGTAAACTATGAACGTAGATGGAACTCTTAGCTTTTTTGTCTCTCTCTCTCTCGCTTTGGCTTGACATATAGGAGCAGCAAGGGCTTTACATAAACAAAATGGTGTAATGGTCTTAAGCAGACATGGGGAACATTGCCTTGTGGTAAATGTTGAATTTCAAATATCTGTTGAGCAGTAATGTCTTGTCTTTAATTGGTATATTAAAGTTCTGTTTTTTTTTTTTTTCAAGTTTTAGGCCTCCCTTTTGTACCGAGTATGACTCTTTCCATCTCTCAGTTTATGTGATTCACTTTTTGTTAGTCTGTCCTGGGAATATTTTTTTGCTCAGAAATAATTTAACTGTAAACTTCTCATTTTATCCTTGTTGAAATGATTTATAGCCACCAAATTTATTTGAAACCACAAGCTTGAAATGTCATTCTTGAGCTATTTGGCCAGTCAAAGGACAACGTCACATATATTTATATTAAGACATATGAAGTAGTATACAAACAAACTACTAACCGTTTAAGAAATTAGGTATATCTATTAGGATGATGATATGCTACGTTTTTACTTTGAAACAGCATCGTGGACTCTCTAAACACCTGATCAAAAATAAACTAACTATAGACTTTCCATTTATTCTTGTTGAAATAATTCATGGCCTCGTAATTCGTCTTAAACCACAAACTTGAAATGCCTTACTTGAACTATTTGGCCTGTTAAACGACAACATCACATAAATTAATAAACAGGAAAAAAGTAGCATACAAATAAACTATAAGCGAGTTAAGAAATTTAGTATGTCTATTAGGATGATGATGATATGCAACATTTTCACTCTGAAACGGCGTCGTAGACCCTTGAAGCACCTCAACAACGTGAACATTTATTGTGAAATTATATGTTAAGTCATGAAATACGATCAAGATTTTCTTCAAATATTTTCAAAAACATGCTTAGACCATTTTTTTTAGAGTTTCACTCACAAACTTTATGGCTCTTAAGAAAATTAAAGGTTAGGGATGCATTTGGTGTTGGCATCGTTGGCTTTGAGATTAGACTCGCAATGATAAGACTAATCATTTTGGTTTGCGTCAGCTATACCACTTATGGATGACGACTAATCTTTTTCTTTGGACCACATATTTATATATATATATATATATATATATATAGGAGGTTACACGTCAAAAAGAAGTCAGTGACTTTGTCCTTGCTGGCCAGCAAGCTTTGCTCCCCTATATACTGTTTGCCTCATTATGATTGGATAAGAGAGTTGTATTGTACAGTATACCTGCTGAATCCGTAATCCAAAAGTACAAGAAGCACCTGTGTTCTCAATTAGAACACGAATGCCACTTCTAACCATGGAAAGAGTGATCATTTTTACTGGATATGAAGTTTAAAAAGAAAATGAGAAATTTGTAAATATTTTTAATTTTCAATAGATTATAATATTTGTATAACTATACATAAAAAAATATTAATTGAAAGTAAAATATGAAGTTCAAGTTGTCATTCTGCTCGCTGTTGCTACATTGAAGGGAAAGAGCGGACACATCTACTAAATCGAAGTAGATGTACAAATTATAATAGTTGAAGAATTTTCATTATATCTTAAAACTCATGCAAAGCTCTCATTCATGTTCCTTAATTAAAATTGATCATCACTTGCTACAAATCCAAACCAAATCAAATTTACACATCAATCCCACAATACCACACTAAATTTGAAATGTGTAACTTAACAGACCATTTCTAGTTCTAGAACATATGGGTGGGTTGACGATGAAGTGACTCACTAATGACTTTGTACTAAAGACAGAACCACATATCAAAGGAAAAACAAACAAATAGGCATTTTTGACCAAATGGTTCAAGAACTTGTTTCTAGGTACATCTTTGGCTGGAGGGATGAAGATCAATCTCCTGGGTCCAAGCACATCTATCTTGAATGTGCAAGTACCAGTAGGTCTGCGCCAGCGCATCCGGGTCCATCAAACCATCCCTTCGTCCTCTTTGTTGTTCTTGTTCCCCAACCAACAATCCTTGCTGTGAAGTCGATGACATTAGCCCCCTGCATACACAACTCACGACAGTAGGCTAATCACCAACAACAAAAAGTAGCACCTTCACATATGCTAACATTATTAATGTTTATTCATGCTTTTGGGAAGATCTCAATATAAGGTTGATCCCGGAAGCAGATTTAGGACGGATTCTGTGGGTTCAGCTAAAATCATGTTTTCGGCTCAAACGACACTGTATGCATAGGCAAATAATTTTAAATACAATACATGTAGTAAGATTACAGTCATTCTGAATCCACTAATTCTAGGGAGTCGTTTGGTAGCCGGTGAAGAGTCAATATTTCATGTATTAATACATAAGTTATACTAATGTGTGTAACTAGTTATGAAGAAAGTTATTCATGTGTAAACTAGATATGATGTTTCATTTGCAATTTCAAAAACCCGCATAGCGTATTATTTTATATGGGGTAGAAGATGGAATAACTAATACTAGCATAATTAGTACTTGCATATTCTTAATAGCTACTCCCATTTTATCCATCTCAAATTGGCTAAGTTGATGTCCCATTTTACTTATCTCATTTTACTTATCAAGATAAGACAAACTTTTATTTCTATGTTTTACCCTTTGCATTAATTATCTTTTCTTTAAATTAAAATGTAAACATAATTTAATAGGGGTACTTTGGTAAACTAGCCATGTTATTTATTATTTTTCTTAATTGTTGTGTCATCCCAATTAGGGATAGTAAAATGGGACGGAGGGAGTATCAAAATACCTGGGGTGATCCGTTAAGCAGGTATATATATTAAATTCTACAAAAGTAATACCACATTTGATAGTTGTTGAGAAGGTAAGTTTCATGTGTAAAGTTAATACAATGTTCAATTTGCAATTAGAAACTCGATTAACTAATACATGTAAAAATTATGAAGGAATCATGTATAGAGTATTAGTTTATCTAGAATATATAGAAGATGGAATAATTAATATATAAATAATTACACCCTGCATAAAATAACTCTGAAAATGTATCGCTAATACTGACATAACTCTAACCAGCTACCAAACAACCCTTCACTCTTATGCCAATTTACATCCGTTACATAAATAACCAGGCAATGAGTCCGAATCCAAATTTACAGTCTACAGGGCAACTGGCACTAGTATACCAATTTTCCAGTAGTCCTATCTGAATGGTTGCTTTCAATGCCCCACTAGGGCATATATAGAATAGAAAAATTGCTTTTTTAGGCATCAAGAGCCTTAATATGTAGGAGTAGCATTCTACTCATTATTGCTACAGAATTTCACAAGATCTTTCTGGTCCACCATCTTTACTAAGGCTGACTTTTTTCACCGGCCACTTGATGGTTTCATTTATGAGTATATTCTTGCTACAATATCAGATTGGTAATAATATACTAGTTCACTCTCATGGAATAAGCCCAACAAAAAAGACAATTTATAATCATTTATAACTGAGTTGCCATTGTTGCAAAAGCAAATACAACAAAGATTCTCAGCAAAAAGTAATACTCCTATATATACAATAAATATTCCTGCACAATATATTTAAAGGTAAAAAGAATAGAGATAGATCGAAGTTTTGAGTAGGCAGAAAAGTGTTACCAAAACGGGTAAGAAGGGAATAAATGAGTGGACAAGTTGAGTAGTAAAGTGGATAAAGACGTTACCGAGGTGCGCCGACGATGCCGTGAATGATAACATGGGCAACGTGTATCCCAAGTGGCTGAAACTCTCTTGCCAAACATTGTGATAACCCTCTCACTGCAAACCTCCCACAGCCTGTACGTTCATTTTTAACTCTTCTTAATTATTTCCTATTTAATGCTAGAATTATATATCAAAAATATTCCAAAAGCAAAGATATAATGTTACTATAATGTTTCCTTCATTATTTATTTGGGTTTGACTTGACACATAGTTTAGAAAAGTTAAAAGATACGTTTAAATAATGTGATCTTAAACTAAAAGAAATGTAAAACGAATTAAAACGTCATTTAATTATGCGATGTTATCTGAAAAGTTACCGTCAAAGAATTGCAAAAATGGAAAAGACAGACAAACAAACTAAAACAGAAGGAACAATTTACATAATTCGGAGTATCCTGCAAAGCCATTAAGAGAAGCTGAGCAACCACTGAAGAGAACCGTCCCTCTTCCTCTTTCCACCATTCCTGGTAGTACCTGAAAAAAAAATTTTCCCATATATACAACGAACTTTCAATTTACATTCGCGTAGTATCAGTATAAAGAATTGTTTACACGATTAGTATATTCTAATATGTTATAGCGAGTAGGATTTAGGGACCTGTTGAGCGCAGTGGAAGGCGCCGACGGAGGAGACGGCTATAGCTTTTTCGAATTGTTCAACTCTAGTATGGGTAAAATTTGTGGGGTTCCAAGATACTGGCTGATATGCATTGTAAACCAAGACTTCCACAAAACCCAGAGATAGAACTCCTTCAAATGCCTCTCTTACACTTCGTAAATTGGAGCAATCGATTCGGATAGCAAATACCTGAGCCTTCTCTTCTCTCGCTATCTCATCAGCAAATCTAGATAATCTCTCTGTTTCAATAAATAACACAAATTACATAAACCACTTCCAATTGCATGTAAGGAAAAGATAAATAATCTTAGTCGACCAAGTACATGAACTTTCACTTTTTATTCTCCACCTCCCTACACACAAAGTAAAGAAAGAAGAAAAATTACCTAAGTCGCGGGCGAGTATAGCAACTGTATAACCTTCATGAGCGAACTTGCGAGCGATGGAGCGGCCAAGTTGAGGCCCAACGCCCACAATGGCAGCTATGCCTCTAGATGAGGCGGAACTCGACATGCTCCGCATCTTCTAATTAATTATCTCCTCGATCAGTATATTATATATATGTGTATGTAACTGAATGAAACTGAATTCAAATGCAGGTGTTGTTGAGCTGATAAAGTTTCTTTGTGTTGAAGGAATTTAACCCGCCGTATGTATAATGTGTGTATGTATGGAGTATATAATATATAGTTGAGGGAATTTTCAATTTTGTGTCGCTTTCTCAATTTTGCTGCTTCCCAAGGAAGAAGCAATAAATTATAGTGGCAAATTTAGGATTCAAGGGTTATGGGTGTATGAAAAATTGAACACACATATTAGCATTCAAAGTTTTAAGATTTTGCCTGAAAACTAAAACATTCATATGTCTTCTTTACTTATTAAGTATTTTTCTAAATATTATATCAAATTTTATATATTTTTTAGATAACTATACTTAATCTGTTTGAATTTAATGAATATTAAAGCATCAAAAATATTGAGCTATAATTCCGTCCTGATAAAAAGTAATTTAATTGAATGAACTTTCTTTTCCGAATAAGGTAACTGTGTACTAGGGGTGGACATGGTATGGTATATACCGAATACTAAATCGAAATTGAAATTTTTATACCGTTGTATGAATGTTATGGTATTTGGTAGGAATTTTAAATTATTTTTATATTTGGTACGGTATTTGGTATGTATGCAATAAATTCCGAAATACCGTATACTATACCGAAGTTTTTTAATAACTTATAAAACCTATATATATATATATATATATATATATATATATATATATATATATATATATATATATTATATTTCAGATTATTAAATATATTTATATATGATCCATTAACCAATTGAACACAAAAATAGCTTTTATTCATAAATAAATTTTTTGGGAAGCTTATTATTTAGGAGTACTATGCTTAAATTTAGGTACGGTTGTTCACAGTTTGCATCTCGGACTATTCAATCGTGATTGAAATGTTATTTTTGTGTAATTGATTAACAAAGATAGTTGTTAGCCTAACATGATTGAAACGTTTTTAAAATTTAAAGTTATAGTTTTTTTATATGAATGTATGTAATTAGAAATCAAATAAAGTATGGTTATCGAAATCGAATTTAAAAATACCGAAATCGAATTTAAAAATACCGAATCATACCGAACTAATTTGATATGGTAATGATATTGCTCTTTTAGATACCGAAAATTAAAGTTACCATATTAAAATTTAAAATACCGTACCGTACCATGCCCCCGACGTATACAAAGACTATGAACTAGAACGCTATGAGTTCTATCATAATGATTGGCGCTACTGTAAACATGATGGCTACGCTTTTATTTATTATAATCATAATATTAATGGATACGAGTTAATCTAATCAATCATAATTACAATATGTGTGCATGCTTTTCATGTAGCTTTCATGTTTGCTAGTCAATGTTTATTATTCACTGCGTTCTCAATTTATATGACATATTTCGCTTAATAAGATTTAAATATGATCTTAAATTTTTTTATATATTTCATAAATTTTGAGTGATCAATTATTGTGACTTATATTACTACTTTTTACATAGTTTATGAAGATATAAATTTTATTTTAAGAAAATTTAAAAATTTCATGTCTAAATTTATGTCAAACTTATCTTGTTCGAATCTCAAAAAATGAAACATGCCACATAAATTAAGACAAAAAAAATACATTCAAGAATAATTATTAGTCAGCGCAAAATAAGAACAATGTATTCAATTATATTTCAATTTTATAAAATTATAAATATTTTAGACTATTTGTTTTTAACAAGGATGACAAGTAAGGTGGATCGATGAGAGTAAAATGAATCAAACTCACATTAATTATCTCCTTGATCAGTATTTATGTGTAACGGAATGAAATCGCATTCAAATGCAGGTGTTATTGAGCTGAAAAAGTTTTTCTGTTGAAGGAATTCAACCCGTTGTATGTGTAATATGTGTCTGTAGGAGTATATAATATATAGTTGAGGGAATTTTCAATTTTGTGTCGCTTTCTAAATTTTTTCGCCTTCTAAGGAAGAAGCAATAAATTACAGTGGTGGATTCAGGATTTAGAGATTGTGGGTGCATGGAAAGTTCAAACATACATATTGACGTTCAAAGTTTTAAAATTTCGCCTGAAAACTAAAGCCCCCAACCATGGGGTGGGGCGGCTCAAGGATAAGACTAGTAATTAGTATTAAAGCATTCGTTTTAGCGTCCCAAAATTTTGAGGCCTCAAAAACTTTAATAAGTAATAAACTTTATGATTTGAATTTCACTTGAAATAATAATGAAGATTGTGAAATATATTTTTAAAATTATCTAAAGAATAATAAATAAATAAAATGTTATCTCATATTTACAAGAAATATTTTGAAACTTTGAACTAAACAATTCAAACTTTATATTAATAAATAAAGTTTTAACAACAACATCCAAGTTAATGCATTGTAAACAAATGACTAATTTCTTTTTAACTAGGATTAATTCTTACTTTTATTAATGATTAAATTAATAAATGAAATTAAAATTTATGTGCCTTTTAAAAATAGTATACCAAAAATAACTGTTGAACAAATAAGATAAATCTAAATTATACAGTTTTTTGTATGTATGTTTATATATGTAAGACCTTTTATTAAAATTTAACTTTAAATCACTAATTTTATTGAGACTCTCCTTATTGAAGCTTTGAAAGTTTAATTATAGGTCCGTCCTAATAAACTATAAATAATTTAATTAGATGAGCTTTTTTTTCAAATAAGGTAATTGTGTATAGAAAGTATAGAATAGGACGCTCTCACTTCTATCCTAATTATTGGCGCTATTGTCAACTACTCACTCCATTTCGCACTTATGTAACTTCCTATATTTATTAGTCAATATTTATTATTTTTTTTATATGTATTTTAAAATTTTCGAATAGTAATTAGTATGATTTATAATACTTTTATATAGTTTACAAATAAATAAATTTTATTTCAAAAAACTTAAAATTTTTATCTCCAAATTTATGTCAAAGTTATCTTGTTTGAATTTAGAAAAGCGAAATATTTCATATAAATTAAGACAATGAAAGTACTTTCAAGAATAATTATCATTAAGCGCAAAATAAGAACAATGTATTCATTTATATTTCAATTTTATAAAATGATAATTGTTTTAGACTTTTTTTAACAAGAACTAAAAATAACATAGATTGATGAAAATAAAATGAATCAAACTCTTGCTTTGTTTATGTTTTGCAGGCTCACATGGAGTATATTGCATTAGTGCAACAAATCTTTCACAAATTTTTTTGCTGCTTTTGGACTGCAAATTTAAAATTTTCAAAATAAATGATTTTTTTTGGACCTTTCACATTAGATTAGGAAGGACATGTATTTTGATGAGATTTGCTTATATTTTGCAGGGTCGACATTGAATCTGTTGCATTAATACAATAGACTTTTCACAAATTTTTTGTTGGACTTCATACAGAAATATTTCAAAAATATAGCTATGCAGAAGACATACTCCCATTCAGATATACCTGGGTTAACCCTATCTACTAGAAAGCTTAACATCAGTCAATGCTTAATACTGGTAGGCAATGCTTAAGCTTAACATCAGCCAATGCTTACTACTGGGCAGCTAATGCTTATCATTGGTGGAGATAATAACTGCAAGAATTATCTGTTGGTCTGCAAGCTTACTACTAGGCAACCAATGCTTATCATTGATGGAGATAATAATTGCAAGAATTATCTGTTGGTCTGCAAGGATGTTGTCACGTGCTGACAGACTTATATTTGTCTTTTTAAAAAAGGTTATGAAGATATTGAGACTGTATGCACATCTTTTTTGTAGACAGGAATGGACAAATGCTATCTAAGAGCTGCTGGAGGATTGAATATTATTAACTGGTTGTGGAACAAGACAACCATCATAAAACAACAATCATACATTTTTGTATGTATGTTTATGTATGTAAGACTTTATTGAAATTTGACTTTAAATCACTAATTTTACTCAGACTCTATGAATAGAAGTTTTAAAAATTTGATTGTAGGTCTGTCCTACTAAACTATAAGCAATTTAATTGGATGAACTTTTTTCCAAATAACGTAATTGTGCATAGAAAGTATGGAATATGACGCTCTCACTTTCTATGTTTGTTAGTTAATATTTATTATTATCTCTGTTATCAATTTAAATGTATATTTTAGCTGTCAAGATTCAAATATTTATGTTTGATCGTAATTTTTTTATATATGTTTTAAAATTTTTGAATATAACTATTATGATTTATAATATTTTTTTCATAGTTTACAAATAAATAAATTTTATTTCAAGAAAATTATAATTTTCATATCCAAATTTATGTCAAATTTACTTTGTTTGAATTTAGGAAAGCGAAATATGTCATATAAATTAAGACAAAGAGAGTACTTTCAAGAATAATTATCATTAAGCACAAAATGAGAACAACATATTCATTTATATTTCAATTTTATAAAATGATAATTGTCTTAGACTTTTTTTAACAAGAACAATAAATAACGTAGATTGATGAGAATAAAATGAATAAAACTCTTATTGATGATTTGTTTATGTTTTGCAGGGCTGACATTGAGTATGTTGCATTAGTGCAATAAACCTTTCACAAATTGCTTGCTGTTTTTGAACAGTAAATTTGTAATTTTTAAAATAATTTTTTTTTTTTTGCCTTTTACATTAGGTTAGGAATAATAAATATATTGAAAAGAATCAGAATGACATGTGTTTTGCTGAGATTTGCAGGGCCGACACTGAATTTGTTGCATTAATATAGACTTTTCACAAATTTTCTGCTGCTTGTGGACTTCAAACAAATCTGATAAAAAAAAGCTCACTTTGTATAGTAGAGTCTCTCAGATAATGAAGACAGAAAATTTACAAAATCATAGCTATGCAGAAGACACACTCCATTCATATCCTGTTTACTAGAAAGCTTAACATCAGCTTGCAGCCAATGCTTGCCACTGGTGGAGATAATAACTGCAAGAATTATCTATTGGTCCGCAAGGATGATGTCATATGCTAGCAAACTTACTGGACACTTATAAAGATAATTGAGACTGTATGCAAATCTTTTTTTAGAAGGGGATGGACAAATAGCTGTTGGAGGATTGAATATTATTAACCTTGTTGTGGAACAAGACAGCCATCATAAAACAACAATCATAAATTATTATAGTAGTGGTATTTTTATATGTGTTTACATACGTAAGATTTTTTATTAAAATTTAACTTTAAATCACTAATTTTAATGAGACTGATCGAAACTTTAAAAGTTTGATTATCGGTCCGTCCTAATAAACTATTATAAGTAGTTTAACTTCTTTTTCAAATAAGGTAATTGTGTATAGAAAGTATGAAATTGGACGCTCTCACTTCTATTCTAATTATTGGCACTGTTATCCTAATTATTGGTGCTGTTGTCAACTACTTACTCCGTTCCGCACTTAAGCTTGTATGTTTGTCAGTCAATTATTTATTATTACCTCTGTTCTCAATTTATATGCATATTTTACTTATCAAGATTACATAAAATTGGCATTCGAGTGCCAATGGAATGTGTGTTTTGTAATGATCAGATAGAAAGTTTCTCATATCTCTACTTTGATTGTGTACATACCAAGAGATTGTGGAGCAGGTAATTGACATGATTGGGCATCACCAGACCTATAGAACCCTAGGAAGCAGAGGTGCAATGGATGAACCACCTAGATAAATAGAAGACTGGGGCTGCATCAATCACATGTTGTGTTTTTATCATGGTAGTTTATTACATTTAGGGTGAAAAAAACTCTATTAGATTTCAAAGAGATCGACTCATGATGGATGCAGTATGCAGAGAAATAGCGATGCATATGCACATACGAGGAAGAGGGAGATCCATGTGGCAGCCACAACTGCAGAGACTAGACCATCTTCCTTAGTACTGTCCTAGGAGTGAAGTTGAGACTAGAGCTGAAAGGCAGGGTTAGTTATAATTGTTAGTTGTTAGCTCTGTGGTTAGTTAGAAAAAAATTATTTAGTTATTTCTTAACTCCTTAAATATATCAATTATTCTAAAAAAAATTTTTTTAACAAATCTATATCTATAATCTATAATATATTAAAAGTGTGAAAACTCTTAGAAAAGTGATTCGAACTTTTTGCCCTTCATTAAAAGTTTTTTCCTTAGACAAAATCGTCTTTTCACTATTTTCTTAAATTATTATTTAATTATATTTATAATATTGTCTCCTAAAATATATGGGATCAAGAGTTTAAAGTATATGACAAGATTTTTTCTTAAATTAAAAATCCTAAAATTTATGATAAAAGATAATTTTAATCAATCATAATTTTACCTTATATAAAAATTATATCTTATTAGAACTGTACTCACTATAAAGATTAACACTAATTTTAGAAGTAGAAATCTACTTTTTTTTTCCTTCACACGAGTAATAACTTTGAAGTAGTATCTTTACTATTATTGTTATATTCATATTAAAGAAGAGACCTAATTACCTTAGATTTAAAAGGAAAAAATAATAACAAAATAAGTAGAAAACTTACTATAATAGTATTTATATTAGAAAAGGCTTAAACTTTATTAATATCTTCTTTTTTTTTTTGTTCTTCATATAATTAATTGTTCTTAATCAAGTGAGTTCTTTAAGTTATATTCGTATTGTTTTATAGCATGTGATAATTTTTTCTTGGTTTAGTTTATTGTTTCTTTTATTTGATTGAAGAGATAAATTTTCTTGTGATTTTAGGTAAATTTTTAAGATTTTTTTCTTCCATTTGAACTTATTTCAATAATCCTTGTAGTTGCTTTAATAGGTGCAATTGCTATAGCTCCGCAATAAAAAATTTCTATTAAAACTTGAAATTCAAATAAAATTTTGTTCTGTCTTAGCAGTATCACTACCAAAGACAACAATCCCTACATTCTCATTCTCAAGATTCAAGGCTATTCCTTTCACACCGCTGGCAAATTCTACCATTTTCCCAACTTGAATCTCGTTCAATCCATAAACATGTGCAATCCCATCTCCAACTGAGACCCCTCGACCAATTTCATCCACTTGAAAATTCGTGTAAAAATTGCTAATTCAACATTAGTATATTCTTGAAATTTACAACAAATAAATTATCATGTAATTTTATAAGTATATAATTGTTAATTGAGAAGTGTTTTAGTAAAATTTTGATATATCTTATGATTGAAGAAATAAATTTACTTGTGATTTTAGGTAAGTTTTTAAGTTTTTTAATATATTCTTGATGATTAAAATCTTATTAGTATTATGATTAAAGAGAAGAATTTATTTGTGATTTTGAAATAAATTTTCTAAAATTTTGGTATATTCTTGAAGTTTACAATAATAATTTATCATGTATTCTTGATCGACAATTGCTTTCTGAGAAGTTTTTTTTTTTTGAAATATTGATGGTATTTATGATTGAAGAGACAAATTTATTTGTGATTTGAGGTAAGCTCTGAAATTTTTCTATATATAATTTTTTATGTTTACAAAAATATCATGTATATTTTATAGACAATTGTTAATTGTGAAGTTTTTTTTGTGATTGTAATTGTAGTATGTTCTTGAAGTTTAAAATAATAAATTATCATGTATTCTTGATAGATAATTGTTAATTGATTTGTTTTTGTGTGATTTTTGTTAATAATGATGCATTTACAATTAATAATTTGAAATTAACTTATTTATAAATTTGAACAAATTCTTTGAATCATTACATTCCGTCATGAGAAATTGATTGGTCATTTTGATTCTATATGAATTCCGTTTTAAAATTTAATTATATATAATTTTTTTCAATTGTGAATAAACTATGAGATCTGACATATGGTCATTATTTTTAACAATAGCCTCTTTTGATTTATTGGTACAAGCTATATAGATATAATGAATTTTTTAATTGACAAGAAAGACAAGTATAAAGCAAGTACACTCTTAGAAAAGTGATTCAAACTTTTGTCATTCATTAAGATTTTGAAATAAACAAAACTATTTTTTCACTTTTTTTCTTAAATAATTATTATTACTTATTATATGAAATATTAAAGAATATGAAATTTAATTAAAGTTCTTGTTGATTTAGGTATACCTTGTATAGAAAATAATTTTTACAAACCAAAATAGCTACAAATTTAGTTTAAAATTTGATATTTTACAAAATAAATATATTAAAATAGAAATTCTACATAAACAACCATCAAAATTTGCCTAAATTGACTATATTTTAATACAAGTTAATTTGGCTTAATACTAAACACAATAAATTAAAGTTGCAAATTTACCGTAAATATGGTTAATAATTTACACTAGTTTTGTAAGTAATTACTAAATAATATAACGTATACACATGAATTTATTTTTCATATATATATTTATTGTTAATTAACGTAATACTCTCTTATGTCTTTTATATGAAATTTGTATGAATATGTTAGTTTATATTTACGTGTTTTTTGTATTAAATAAATAAATTAATTTATTTCTTAATTCAAGTATAATTCCTTTTATAATATTGAAATGTTTTTGTTAACTGTATTCCTTGAAGTGAGGTACACACGCGAGTTTAAATAATATGAGACGAGAATATATATAGGGACATGAAGGACGACAAGACCAGCTTATATGAATGTGTGATATGAACCCCACACAGTACCACTTGCCATAGTAAGGACCAAAGAACAGATGCAGTACCACTTTTTAAACAAAACTGCACTGCTGCAGTAACTATGACAGAGACAAGCCTGTCTCACATGCAGAGGGTCTGCTTATCGGTGTTGGGGCTAAATTTTTTTATTAAAAGGTTTAAAAATGTGAATTCAAATTAATGGAAAAAAATTTAATATCTATTATATCTATATAAAAAATAAATTTACTTATATAAATAGTATAATTTTTTATCTAAAGAAGTTAGGTGTGGATATTTATATTTATTATATAGGAGTAATTTTCATATTGAAAAATATTTGGTGGTTATTTTTATAAATATTTTAATTGAATCGGTGAAGAAAAATAATAAGTGTTTTTACATAGTCAAATAATAAGTGAATACGAGATTACTAGAGGTTTTGGATTTGAATTTTTTTGATACAAAATTATTTTTATTAGGAAGTCCATTTCGTCAAACATGTGACTCTCTGTTGTGAATTCAAATTTAGTTGAATTTTATTTTTCATTTATTTTTATTTATCTATTGTAAATTTGATATACTTTTTAAAAAACAATAAATAATAAAAGTAATTTTAGTATATTACTCTTTAAATATAGTAAATTCAATACTTTTGAAAAATGTATTGACCACATAATGACGAAGTGGTTGTTTGGGTTAGCTTTTAATTTGGTCAAAATAGCTTATAAGTTATTTTTTGCTTAAAAAAGTGTTTAGCAATTTTTATAAGTGCTTAAAAAAAGTTAATTTTGACCTTTTTTTAAGCCAAAAATAAGAAGCAACCATTCCTAATTTTTTTTTTTTGGAAAATTATAAGCTACTAGAGTTGACCAAGTAAATTACATTTGTATCCCTTATAATTATTCCTTATTCCAACTTTATCCTTGTAGTCCTAATTCTTCTTCATTACTACACAACACACTTCACAACACACTTTGATTTTTTGTTGGAGCAAAGTTGAATTTGCTTTGTTGTTCTTCTCTGTTGGATAATTATACCATTGTTGTATAATGGATTTATTTATTTATTTGCAGCAGAAATGAAAATAGGTGATATTATTGTTCGTAGATCTAGGCAACTCTTAAGAAAAAGTTATATAATAAAGTACTAAGAAGTTTATTTAAATTAATAAGAAAATAAAGTGCCGTCACAAATTGCACCTTAATGATACGAAATTTTAACGTAACCATAAAGAAACAAATAATCTTTCAATATACAACTATCTTTTTCAAACACAAACATTCAACACATGTAAACTCTTAAAAAAAAAAGAATTTTTAGCTTACAAATTAATAGTCATTCATGAAAATATTATATATATATATATATTAAAATATATATTAATTTTAATTTGATTCATTTTAGCAATAAAAATTAATAATAATCAACTCTATATATTATTAATAGCTATAAGGGTATTTCAGACATTTTGACCAAAAAAAGTGCTTAAAAGCATTATTTACCAAACACATCAATAACTTTTTTTCAGTTTCAACACTTTTATCCGAACAAGTAACTGCTTATTTTTAAAATAAGTTCAGTAATTTTAAAAACACTTTTAAAGAACTTTTTAAGAGCCACTTTTTTCAGCTTATCCAACTGGGCCCGAAGAGGAAAACTGATACATATGAAATAAATTATTTATTTATTTATTTAAATTAAATAGATATTATTAGATATCTATAGTATGAATAAGTAAAAATAAATAGATGGAGTTTATACGGATAGAAGCATGAAGTGTTCACTTTTCATGCTCGTGTTCATGTCATTGCTTGCTTATGTGTTGGTGTATATTCATTTTATAATTAAATTAATATATTAAGTGTATATGTTAGTGAGTATAAATTATGTATTATGAGTATTATTACTTATATTTGTTAGTGGAAGAATGTGGTCATGAATTTCGTGAAACTCCTATAACCACTAAGTCTTTATTTGTCCATTATACTATATAATTATGCTTGTAACTCATGTAACATCCAACCATTCATGTACCCACTTTACTACACCACATTCTTCATATTCAATACAAGGATGGATATCTCACTTATAAATAGAGGTAGTGTTGCATGTTATTGCATGTACAAGGAAATACGATAAGAGTGAAAAAGATTATAGTGTGTAATAGTGAAAGAGAGAGTTGAGGCAAGAAAATATTTTAAGTCTACAATGTTGTTTTTTAGCTCTTTTTCTCCCACATCGTAGTTTTACTATTTGGGGAGGAGGTTTTAGAGTTATAAAAAGAACTCTTCCTCCTCCCATTTCAAATATCCCAAAATTGTTTTCTTCTCCCACAATTAATAGAAAAGGTTGCCTTGAGTGGTGCTCGGAGATTAAACATTTTTTGACTGAACTCCGTTATTAAATTTTTCTGATGTCTTTATTTTTAGTATTCAATATTATTTGTCAGGTATTGTTGTTAGTGTTCTATCTGGTTTAATTGTTCTGAACCAGTTTATTTCACTAAGTTATTCTGTTGTAGTGAAAAATTACTCGATGCCAAGGTTTTGTCTGAGTATGCTCTGTGGTTGCAGCTTTGTCTGATCTTCCACATCAAAAAAGAATTTCTTTGGTCCTTTTGAATGCAAGGTTTGTCCAAGGCTAAAGTTCTGTCTAAGTATGCTCTGTGGTTGCAGTTCTGTCTGATCTTCCACATCAGAAAAGAATTACTTCGGTCCTCTTGAAATCTTAGCTTGTTTGCAGTTGTTGTAATATTGAATACTTTTTATTGAGTCTGTAATGGCAAATATAGATCAAGAAATGAAAGATCCTATTTTAAATATTACACCGGGGGCATCGGGCTTCTTTTCATCATGGTCGAGGTTCCCGCTGTCCAGTCTGAAGTTGGCGATGGAAATATTTGATGGTACTAGCCATTTTGGCATGTGACAAGGAGAGGTTTTGGACTCTCTTTTCTAGCAGAGTTTTAATATTGCTATTGAGGGTAGAAGATGGAGATTGGAGCATCATTAATCGGTTGGCGTGTGAAACAATTCGATTGTGCCTGTCCAGAGAGCAGAAGTATGCTTTCAAGAATGATACTTATGTGCACAAATTATGGAAGGCGTTGGAGGACAATTTTCTGAAAAATAGTAGTCAGAACAAGCTCCTTATGAAGAAAAGGTTGTTCTGATTTGATTATCTACCAGGTACTACTATGAATGAACACATCACTATGTTTAATCAATTAGTAGCAGACCTGTTGAATTTAGATGTGAAATTTAAAGATAAGGATCTCGCTTTGATGTTGTTATCATCTTTTCTTGATGAATTTGAACATTTGAAAACTACGTTACTTCACGGGAAGGAGAATGTGTTGTTAGATGCTGTTTGTTCTGCTTTATATAGTCATGAATCGAGAAAGCAGGATAAGATGAAAATCAAATCAACAACATTCAAAGAAGCATTGGTGGCAAGGGGTCGTCAGCAAAGCCAAGCTAAAGAAAGAAGAGGAAGGTCCAAATCAAAGGGCTGAGCCATTGCTAAAGATGAGTGTGCTTTCTATCATGAGAAAGCGCATTGGAAGAAAGACTGTCCAAAGTTGAAAAGGAAAGGGAAGAGTCCGTAAGATGCAAATATTACAGAATGCAAAAGTAATGCGGAATAAGATATTTTCTTAGTTGTTATGCCTTCAACATCATCTCATCCAGATGAGTGGATATTGGATTCAGGATGTACCTATCATATGTGTCCCATTCGGGAATGGTTTTTTGAATTTCAGGAACTCAATAGTTGGGTTATTTACATGGGTAATGATAATCCATGTAAAATAACTAGGATAGGTTCGATCAAGCTGTGGAATCATAATGGATCCACCAGAATTTTGAGGGATGTATGGTACGTGCCAAAGTTGAAGAAGAATCTCATCTTATTGGGGGCTCTTGAGTCTAAGGGCCTAGTTGTAATGATACAAAATGGAGTTCTTAAAGCAACTTTAGGAGCACTAGTGATATTGAAAGGCCTGAGGAAGAACAATTTCTACTACTACCAAGGTAGTACAGTGTTGGGGACATTAGCAGCAGCAACTTCTAGCACCAAGAAGGATATTGAGGTAACGAAGCTGTGCATATACGGTTCGGACATGCTAGTGAAAATTCCTTGCAAATCATGCCAAGCAAGGATTGTTGAAAGGTACGAAGACTTGAAAACTTGAATTTTGTGAGCATTGTGTTCTGAGAAAGCAACGAAGAGTAAAGTTTGACACTGCAATTCATAATACCAAGGATTATGTGCACTCAAATGTGTGGGGACCTGCCAAAACTCCGTCCATCGAAGGTAGGCATTATTTTGTCACCTTTGTTAATGATTTTTCCAGGAGAGTTTGGTTGTTTACTATGAAGAACAAGGATAAACTCAAGTTGAAAACCAGATGGGGAGAAAGATCAAGGTTCTCCGAACAGAAAATGAAGGAGAATACAAGAGTGATCCATTCCTGAATGTATGCCAAGAATGTGGCATAGTTCGACACTTCACTGTTAGAAAAACACCACAACAGAATGGGGTGTCAGAGCGTATGAACAAGACACTTGTGGAGAAAGTCCGTTGTATGTTGTCTAATGCTGGGTTAGGCAGAAAATTTTGGGCTGAGGCTGTGACGTACACTCAACATCTCGTCAATCATTTGTCATCATCTGCTATAGGTGGCAAGACTCCATTAGAGGTATGATTTGGAAAACCTGCAAGTGATAATGATACTTTACATGTTTTTGGTTCTATTGCATATTATCATGTGATTGAATCAAAGTTGGATCCACAAGCAAAGAAAGCTCTTTTCATGGGCTTCAATGCTGGAGTGGAGGGATATCATTTGTAGTATCTTAAGGCAAAGAAGATGATTATCAGTAGGGATGTTACCTTTGATGAATCTGTCATGTTGAATAAGGTAAATTCAAAGAAAGCTGATAGTACTATGAAACAGGTGAAGTATAATCCAAATTAAGTGGAGTTTGAGCAAACAGTGGTGAAGAGTCAGATAAGGAAGAGGTTTCGACCCAAGAAACTCTGCAGCAATCAGAACCAATTATTGTTAGAAGACAGAGATGAGAAATTAAGAAGCCTGCTCGTTTCACTGACATGGTAGCTTATGCACTTCCAGTTACTAATGAAGATGTTCCATCCACCTATGCAGAGGCCATTCGAAGCACTGAAAATGGCAGTTGGGCAGGTGCAATGGAAGAATAAATGCAATCTCTTAAGAATAATAATACGTGGAAACTGACATAACTACCAAAAGGCAGAAAGGCAATTGGGTGAAATGGGTATTTGCAAAGAAATAAGGATTTTCTGATAAATCTACAAGGCAAGATTGGTGGCTAAAGGCTATGCTCAAAGGGAGGGAATTGATTATATTAAGGTATTTTCTCCAGTTGTAAAACATTCCTCCATTAGAATTTTTTTGGCCTTGGTAGCGCAGTTGAATTTGAAGCTAGCTCAACTTAATATGAAGATCGCGTTCTTACACGGTGATTTGAAGAAGGAAATCTATACGACTCAGCCAGAAGGATATAAGGTTGCTGGTAAAGAAGATTGGGTTTGTAAACTTAGCAAATCGTTGTACAGACGGAAACAATCTCTGAGACAGGGGTAGAAATGATTTGACAGGTTTGAAGGGTCAGAAGTATAGGAGATGCAAATACGAACATTGTGTGTATTTGCACAAACTTTAAGATAGTCCCTACATCTACTTACTCTTATATATTAATTGCAGCAAAGAGCCAAGTTGAGATTGACAGATTGAAGGCTCAAATAAGTAAAGAGTTTGAGATGAAAGATTTGTGGGAAGCCAAAAAGATTTTTGGTATGGAGATAAGCAGGAATAGAGAGAGGGGCGAACTTTGGCTATCACAGAAGAAGTATTTGAAGAAGGTACTACAACGTTTTGATATGCACGATGATATAAAACCTGTAAATACCCATTTGCTCCTCATTTGAAACTGAGCAGTAGATCATCTCCGACAACTGATGAAAAGCGAGAATACATGGCAAAAAGCCATCTGCAAATGCAGTTGGAAGCTTGATATATGCAATGGTGTGTACGAGACCAAATATTTCACAAGTTGTTAGTGTTATTAGCAGGTACATGCATGATCCGGGCATGGGTCATTGGCAAACTGTGAAATGAATTCTGCGGTATCTCCAAAATATCGTAGATGTTGGATTGACATTCGAGCGAGATAAATCGCTTGGTCGATGCATAGTTGGATATTGTGATTCTGATTATGCAGGTGATTTGGATAAGCGATGATCTACAACTGGCTATTTATTCACTTTAGCAAAGGTGTCAGTTAGTTGAAAGTCTACCTTGCAGTCTACAGTGGATTTGTCTACAACAGAGGCAGAGTATATGGCGATTACAGAGGCTGTGAAGGAAGCAATTTGGCTTCATAGGTTGCTTAAAGACTTAGGAGTTGGTTAGAAACAACTTGAGGTGCATTCTAACAGTCAGAGTGTTATTCATTGAGCAAAGAATCAAGTCTTTCATGCACAGACGAAGCATATTGATGTTCACTATTGTTTTGTGTGGGAAATTCTCAAAGAGGAGGAGATACTTCTCCAGAAGATTCATACTACAGAGAATCCTGCAGATATGCTAACTAAGGTGGTTACAAGGGCCAAGTTCCAACATTGTTTAAACTTGGTTAATATCCTGCACATTTTAAGTTGGCGCCTCACAGCGCAAAACTGGAAGCACTGCAAAAGACTATTTTTTATTATTTGCTTGTTTGAGAAGATTTGTATTTTGATGGGATTAAAATTGAGTCAAGATGGAGATTTATTGTTTTGGGGTTCTTTTTCTCCCACATCGTAGTTTTACTATTTGGGGAGGAGGTTTTAGAGTTATAAAAAGAACTTTTCCTCCTCCCATTTCAAATATCCCAAAATTGTTCTGTTCTCCCACAATTAATAGAAAAGGTTGCCTTGAGCGGTGTTCGAAGATTAAGCCTTTTTTGGCTGAACTCCATTATCAAGTTTTTCTGATGTCTTTATTTTTAGTGTTCAATATTATTTGTCGGGTATTTTTGTTAGTGTTTTATCTGGTTCAATTGTTCTGAACCAGTTTATTTCACTAAGTTGTTCTGTTGTAGTGGAAAAATTACCCGATTTTTTCAACATACAACTATATTCACTATACAAAATAGAGTTGTTATATTAGTGAAAGAAAGAGTTGAGACAAAGAAAATATTCTAAGTTTTTAACTATATTCACTATACAAAGAGAGTAAATATATGTTGAAGGAAGTTGTTCTTATGGTGGAGCTTTGGACTCTTCAACTAATCCGGAGTTGCTTGAGTACTTGTACATCATTGATGGACTGTTGTATCCTGGAGGGGACAAGTCACGAGATATATTGTTGGGTCGGTGTAGATTATGCCGCAGTGGACTTGAATCTCCTTAAAGAAAGCGAGATATCCGCGCCTCAGCCAAGAAGAAGATTATTTTAATTTCTTCATTTTTGTTAATTTTATTTCAACTGTAATCATTTATTGTAATTGTGGTATATTACACCAACATTATGTAATCCACGTTGTCCTTGACTAGAATCCAATTCATTGATATGGCCAAAAGGTCCAATTCCTTAGGCTAAATTCCAAGTTTTATCCGACATGCATGCATGCATATTGCTTCTTTGATTAGAGTTATTAGAACTTAACGACTATGTAGTCATGAGAGCTTTTTTTCCTTTCTCAAAAAAAAAATAAAAAAAATTAAATCAAATATATAATTTTAAGCTAATGTTTGACTATGAGAATTTTAAATATAATTTGTACTATTCGAAAAAGTGAAAAATATGAAGAAAAAAAAAAGTTGTTTTACTTTTTTTTCATTTTTCTTCTCTCATAAAAATTCATGAGCAACTCCAATTATATTTATGGATAGATACAACTCCAACTTTAAAAAATTTAATTTAAAGCCGACTAGAAGAAGCTCAACAACCAAAAGTTTGGACCACGTGTACTGATCTACCAACTACACGACTAGACTACGCACGTCATATTTTTGGTCCAACAGATAGAGTGAAGATTCTGAACAAATTAAATTCTCATGCATAACATAATAAAACAATAGTTGTTGGAGTCCCACATCGATGGGCTAAAGGGTCCTTGGTCTCCTTATATGGTCTTGGGCAATCCTCCCCTCATGAACTAACTTTTGAGGTTGAGTTAGGCCCAAAGTCCATTTTTTTTATCATGGTATCAGAGTCAAGCCCACCCAATTCATTGTTTCCGATGTTGGGCTCCCGTCTTATATTGTCCACGCTCCAGATGTCCAGCCCTGGGCGTGCGGGGGTAGGCCCACCCAGTTCACTGTTTCCGATGTTGGGCCCCCGTCTTATATTGTCCATGCTTCAGATGTCCAGCCCTGGGCGTGCGGAGGGTGTTGGAGTCCCACATCGATGGGTTAAAGGGTCCTTGATCTCTTTATATGGTCCTGGACAATCCTCCCCTCATAAGCTAACTTTTGAGGTTGGGTTAGAGAGTCCTTGGTCTCCTTATATGGTTTTGGACAATCCTCCCCTCATGAGCTAGCTTTTGAGGTTGGGTTAAAGGGTCTTTGGTCTCCTTATATGGTCTTGGGCAATCCTCCCCTCATGAGCTAGCTTTTGAGGTTGAGTTAGGCCCAAGGTCCATTTCTTTATCATGGTATCAGAGTCAGGCCCACGCAGTTCATTGTTTTCGATGTTGAGCCCCCCGTCTTATATTGTCCACGCTCCAGATTTCCAGCCCTGGGCGTGCGGGGGGTGTTGGAGTCCCACATCGGTGGGTTAAAGGTCCTTGGTCTCCTTATATGGTCTTGGGCAATCCTCCCCTCATGAGCTAGCTTTTGAGGTTGAGTTAGGCCCAAGGTCCATTTCTTTATCATGGTATCAAAGTCAGGCCCACCCAACTCATTATTTTCGATGTTGGGCCCCCCATCTTATTTTGTCCACGCTCCAGATGTCCAGCCCTGGGCGTGCGGGGGTGTTGGAGTTCCACATCGGTGGGTTAAAGGGTCATTGGTCTCCTTATATGATCCTGGACAATCCTCTCTCATAAGCTAGCTTTTGAGGTTGAAGGACCATTTCTTTATCAACTGTTAAATACTGGTCTATCTGATTAGAGTATATAGTCCGTTGCGAAAGTCTATCTGATTAGAGTATATAGTCCGTTGCGAAAACTATCCGCGAATTCAAGATTAAAGTTTATAATTTTTATTAATTTAGTTTTCTTATACCAACATAGAATGATTAAAATTAATAGATTCTATCCAGCTTAGTATATATCCAGTAATTTCTCTGTGACATACTATAAACAATAGTGAACCCACAGCTCCTGTATTTTGATCGAGAAGTTCTTATTACCGCACTATATGAGTAATTTGATGGTATGCCTTTTTTTTTTGGTGTGTGGTTAATCAACCGTGCCACCGGCTTCACCGTGTGAATTTTGATGGCGTGTCCAAAGCACAAGGTGCAGAATTGTATAAGTAGCTCTATCACGTAACTTGAAAGAAAGGGAGTATAGGAGTATTCATGAACTTGGACACAACCTCTGACCATCTAGGCAAAAATGCAGTCCGCAGCCAATGCATGTGAAGATGCCATGTCATGGGACATATTTACAAATTAAAAGTTTAATGTACTCCCTCCGTCCATCTTTACTATTCACTTTTCTATTGGCTTGGGGGTTAAGAAACAGTAAATAATTAGGACAATTTTATCATATAGTTGAATATAATAGAGTTAATGTAGAAAAATGCATTAGATAATAAATCGTATTTAATGTTAAGAAAAAAATGAGAAGAATAGGTAAAATTATCTACTTATTTTATAAATTAGATAAATATCATTGAATATGTCAAAATAAAAAAGATGGATAAATTAAGATGAACGAGAAGAATGTAAAATATTATCGCTGTGAATTCAAAGTATTGGAAATTAAACTAGAAAACCTTTTGACCCAAGGGAACACAGATGTCAGAAATCAAATGTGAATTTCACAAGTTACTAGCACTACTTCACGTACTTACATGGTTTAGAGAGATGCACAGAATGAAAGGCTAAGAAACAAGAACCCAACTCCCTAGATCGAAAGGGATAGCCCACCCAGTTTCCCACCACTTATTTTCTGCCAATTTCCAAATAAAGAAAGCTGCACGCCTATGATTTGTAACCTTGCCGACGTGGTAGGACATCGTCGCTATAAATGATTGAGTTGAGTTGAATTTAAACGAATTAAAAAATAAATTAAGTGAGAATAAGTTCAAACTCAATCCGCCTATATTTAAGGTGGATCAAAAATAGGTTGAATGGCAAATAATACGGGTATTCATAATTTACAGAGAACCCTCCCCCGGAGGACGCATTAAGATAGTTATCATACATACCGGTTACATCATATGCAATATTAGTGTATATTATATGTATAGAGTGTATATATCCAGTAAAAAGTATACTACTATATACTCTTGTGCATATTTTGTAAACTAGCTAGTTTAAGTATTTAGCTAGGGCCGTAGTTATCCCACGATAGACCGGATAACTCTGCAGTGAAGTTGTGAATCTTTTTTTTTTCTTCTTCGTTCTCGTATTTCCTTATGTAGTCTAGCTTACTTTCATCCAAGATTTTGAATATTTTTGCAGAAATAAAATCAACAGGCCTTTCTGTTTATATATCATATATTATATTGATGTCCTCATTTACAGAAACCTTCCTAATTTTATCATCCAGACCCATTTAATTTGGATATAAGAACATGTAATGCGTGCATGACTTGAAGGTTTTCTAACTTCAAGTCGACTTTTAATTTGTTGAGGGTAACTATTTTAATTGCTAGAATATACTTCATCCGTTCAACTTTACTTGTCCATGTTACTAAAAATAGATATATAACACTATTTGCATAGTTTTGATTACCAAGATAACTTATCCATTTGTGCTCATTTTATACCCTTAGCATTAAATATTAATTCATTATCCAATACATTTTCAAAGCATTATATTGAATTTATTATATTGAAAGAGTGACATAGTAAATTACCACCTATTATTTATTTGTTCCTTAAGGCGTAACATTAGTGAAACTACTTTTGCTAGATTAATTCCATTTTGTGACAAGCCCTGTAAGCACTATTATCTCTCCTGGAGATCCTACAACTCTGCACTAGGCTATGCCTATTGTATTTATTCCTCCATGATTCTGAATCATCTTAATTAAAAAAAAAAAAAGATAAGGTTCTTAATGATAAAAATTTACTCGTATTTACATCAAATGAATAGATGCATGACGTGTTAGTAGATGCACTTTTATCATTAAATGAATAGATGAATGACATGTGTCGGTAGATACACTTTTATCGTTTAACCATGACTAATTAATCTACATTTTTACTATATTTAATCATGATAAATATTTATCATTCTTAATTTATTATAAAATAATAAAAAGAGGTAAATGAGCAAGCAATAGCTGCTAATTTTGATGGAATATTCTGGACCCTAAGGACCCAAGTGATTGAATATGGGTTGAGCCCATGTTTGACTCGTTATTCACCCAATCCATTTATTTATGGAGCCCAATTTGGGTCTTGGAAATATTGAAAATGATTATTCTCAACGTGAAATTTGGCTGTGAAATTTTACATTTTGTTATAAATGTATTTACATTATAGTGAATGTCTATCAAGATCTACATTGATATCTGTTAGGATTTGAAGCATCTGTCTTTTACTCAGACTAAGAGTAAATTTTTCCTATAAATAGAGGGGTTTTGTTCATTGTATTCATAATCTTATGATCTCTCATCCCTCAAGAGAAAAATAAGAATCACTCTCTCTATTCTCTCTACTCTTCTTCTTGTTCTTTATTATTTTATAACACGTTATCAGCACGAGACTCTGCCAAACAAGGTGAGATTATAAATCTGAAGGATTTCAAGGTTAGTAATTCTTTATGTTATCTTTCTTTTGATACTACTAATATAATTATTATTGGATTTGAGAAAAAATAATTGGTTTGGAACCATTTATATTTTGAATTTATTTCTCAAGAACAATATTATCAAAAGAGATGATAATATGTTGGGTTCAAGTCTCATCGATTTATGCCTAAGACGCCTTTATATGGATAAGACGTTGAGTTTGAATCTCAATGCAGCATATTGATATATTATGATGACTAAGGCAAAATAATGAGTATTTGATGAAAAGTCATGAAATTCAACCTATTGAATATGCTCCATTCCATGAAGTGAATGTGGTAGCAATATATGATAAGTCTGAAATATGACAACTTACTTCATTCTTGAGGTGTATGTGGTAGCAGTGCATAATATGGCTGAAAAAAGACAAGTGATTGAATGCACGAATATACGCATGGAGGGACAATATGATAATGATCATCAAAAGTGATGATATTTTCACACGCTTATATGATTATAAGATATGCTAGAGAAAAATTCTCTACATTATATGTATGCCTCGATTTGCTTCTGAAGTAGCAAAATCTTGAAAGAGGTTATAAGCTATTATAATTTGATAGACTTAAGGCACGATTATATTTCATTCCTGGGGAATGAGAAACTTATTAATGCAAACGTACACTTGATTGTGATTGTATCACAACTCACCTCCGAAAGAGGTTGAATAATTTTGAAATCTATTTCTGAAGTAGTAAATCTGAAATTTATTCATGTAATAGTAAATCTGAAATTTACTAAAGAAAAAGTACATGTCATGGTAAACTTGGAGTTTACTAGAATAAAAGTTCATAAATTGATATGAACGATTCTGACATCTCGAAGATGTGCATGTATTGAAGAACTAGAAGATCCTTCAAGAATTGTTTATGTCGTTTGTTCTCATGACAAGTTGGTTGGACCAACTAATATTGGGATTGGATCCCTTCAAATCTGAAAATTATAAAAGGTGAATAAGGGCCCGTTCACCTATCATTCGATATGATGAAAAGATGTATCAATAAGATGATCACATGTACATTCATGGTCAACTTACGTTTCACATTCATAAAGTTACTTGTTCAATATTAATTGAGCATAATTTTCAGATTGCGTAATCAAGATAATTCATCTTGATGATGATGGTTTAGCATTGAATGTCTTCGATAAATATCTAAACAATTGTTAATGAGAACAAAACTTAATGTATTGGTCTGAAATATGATATATTGCAATAGCATTTGTATGCATTAGACCAATAAATTATGATTATTTCTTCCTTCTAAATTGGTTCAAGGTCGGGAACCAATTATTCCATCTAATAATTTTGATGTGCGGTATACGATTAATGAATATATCATAATGCACAACGATGGATTCCTCAAAGAAGTAAAGGATGTATGTTAGTTTTCCTAACATAAGGGGGAGATTATAAGCGCTATGAAATATGTTAGGAATTATCACCATATCCTCATTCAAAAGATAATTCAAGTCAAATGATGAAAGCATCCCATATTAAGCGCAAGTGCTCTTATTTGTGTTCCTAAAGGACAAAGTCTATGCATGCGTGAAGCGTGGTAGACTGATCGGTTCCAAATGGAATAGTCCTTGAAAAATAAGGAGCAAATAATCATAATAAGAAGGCAATGAGCTCTTGAAGAGCCTACGACATAACACTTCATAAAACCTTATGAGAGGTTCATGTACCTGAAAATAATGAAGTGATGAGATCTCAAAATATTATGCGCATTGTGAACCGATATGAAATGATATATCATCAATATCTTTGACACAATATTGTGAAAGATTATGAGGATCTGAATTCTACGTTTAGTTAAGCATGCTGACGTAGAAACATTTATCAAGTGACGTGAAAGGATGCATGTTGATAAGCGTAAAACTTATTTGATTTGCAGTCTAGACACTTGAAGATGTCACTCATGAAATGTTGAATATTGTCACTTGACAAAACTTATGTGAAAACTTTTAAGGATTCAAACTACTTGAAGCATATAAAAGTTTCTGGAAAACTTATTTATAATCCTTATATTGTATAAGCTTATAGCTTGAAAATCATTGGAACTCTTGGAGAGTTTTCAAAGCAATAGATTATTTGCTGAAATTTGAAATATATCGAATTGGATTGGTTATGAAGTACAATATTTTAGTGCAATTGATGCACTCATGTACCTTGCAAATACTACAAGGCCTATAGCCTTTTCGGTTAATATATTAGCAAGGTATATTTCTACTCCTACTAGGAGACATCAAAATGGGATAAGATACATGAGCTTATTTTATTCTAAAGATTGCAGTCCCGATCTTATTGGTCATGCTGATGTTGGGTACTCATCTGACCCGCATAAAGCTCGGTCTTAAATAGGCTATGTGTTCATATGTGGTGGTACTGTCATATCTTGGAGATATACAAAGAGTATCTTAGCCACTTCATCGAATCATGCTAAGATAATAGTTATTCATGAAGCAAGCCGAGAATATGTATGGTTGAGGTCC
This sequence comes from Capsicum annuum, assembly GCF_002878395.1. Lineage (NCBI taxonomy): Eukaryota > Viridiplantae > Streptophyta > Magnoliopsida > Solanales > Solanaceae > Capsicum > Capsicum annuum. Next base: position 146,546,659 of record NC_061112.1, on the reverse strand, counting down.
ATGATACATCTCATTCGAGAAAAATGTGGTATAAAATATGAGAATCTACCCATAATTTTATACAGAGATACTGCAGCATGCATAGCACATCTTAGGGGAGGATTCATAAAAGGAAATAAAACGAAGTACACTTCATCAAAGTTTTTCTATATACATGAGCTACAAAAGAATGGTGATATCAATGTGCAACAGATTCGTTCAAGTGAAAATGTGGCTAATTTATTCACCAAGTCTTCTCTAATTACAATTTTTAAGAAGATGATGCACAAGATCGGGATGCAAAGGTTCAAAGATGTTCTGATTAGGGGGAGTTAATACGCGTTGTACTCCTTTTTTCTTACGAGATTTTGTCCCACTGGGTTTTCCTTGTAAGGTTTTTAATGAGGCAGTCGATATACGTATTGTTAGAAATGTGTACTCTTTTTCCTTCACTAGATTTTTTTCCTACTGAATTTTTTCTAGTAAGGTTTTAACGAGGCACGTTATCTATCTAGACATTCAAGGGGGAGTGTTATAAATGTATTTACATTATAGTGAATGTCTATCAAGATCTATCAAGATCTACTTTGATATCTATTAGGATTTGAAGCATCTGTCTTTTACTCAGACTAGGAGTAAATTTCCCCTATAAATAGAGGGGTTTTGTTCATTGTATTCATAATCTTATGATCTCTCATCCCTCAAGAGAAGAAATAAGAATCACTCTCTCTATTCTCTCTACTCTTCTTCTTGTTCTTTATTGTTTTATAACACATTTGGAATTTTAACTTGAGAAAACTACATATAGTATACCTAAGTCTTAAATTATAAAAAATAGCAACACTTTAATGAAATTACCTGGTTTAGCAAACCTAGCATTATTTTAAGTGGGGGGCCACAATTACCGTCTCTCAGAAGTAGGTTCCATTATTCAGGCTTAAAATCTTTCTCTTTCCTTTAATTGCTTTATAGTTTATCATTTTTCACGCCTTTTCTCATATTTTCTCTTTCAATTTTTTTCCTTCTTAACGTCTTTTGCACGATCTGATAATGATATTGTTTCACAATTTTAGGTAACTAATTAATTCAGTTATTGCATGTTATCAATTTCTCAATTTATTTTTTTGAATTTTGTACTGTAAACAATTTCTCCACTTCATCTTTAACGTTTTGATTTTTGTAGTTGTTAAGGGAGAATCAAGGTGATCGGATTTGATAAAGTATGTTTTGTTTGTTTTTAATTGAAATTTGATGTTTTATGAGTTGATATAGTTGAAAAAAATTAAAATTTGGATGAGAATTGGAACTGGATTTTATTTTGTTTCAATTAATGGAGGATAATCGGAGTTGAATGGATATGTAGATGATTTTTAGTTGATTTGTTGTTGGTTGAATTTTTTCGAAAATGACTGATATTTTGAGAAAAAAAAAACAATTGAAAAAAATTTCTCCTCCAAAAGACAAAAAAATAAAAAAATATGAGAAGAAAAGAAAAGCAAAAGAAATTGCAGAGTCAAGCAATGGTCATGACGATGTTGTGAATTCTTATGCTAATAAATCTGAAGAAGACTTGGAGGAAGAGGTATTTGTCATTGTATATGTATTTTTATTTACTGTTATATATTTAGGAATTTCTGAAAAGTTTTATCAAATTGGGGTAATATGTATTTTTTTGTGAAGCTAACATGTATTTACTGATCAGCTGATATGTATTTAGGAATTTCAGTAAAGTTGATTTATGAAGATGATAGGTTAAATATACATTTTGGGTTAACATGTATTTATTTGTATTTTTTTTTGTAAAGCTACTATGTTTAGTTGTATTTGTATGTTAAATGAATTTGCTAACTAATTGCATGTATGGAAAAATATATTTATATATGAACTACTCATGAAGAGGTATTTGGTTATATGTATTTTTATTATAATTGATATGTATTTTTCAGTATGTTGAAATATACAAATACATTTGTGGTTGTGGACGTATTTGTATTTGTGTCAGTAATAGATATACTTTATTTTTTATTAAATATATATTTTATAGTCTACATAAATACATTTGCGTTACAATTGTTTAACAGATACTTAAACATATTTTTTCTATATTCCTAGGTTGCATTTAAGAACATTGAGCCAACTCAAAGAAAAATGTCAAAGTTTGAAATACTAGAGCAGGATGAAGTTGATGATGAACGTTCAGTTGATTCAGATGATGATTTTAAAGATCCACCATCAAAAGAAATTTATGAACGCTCAAAGTGACGACAAAGCACCATTGAGGCCTGTTAGGGAAAGCAAGATAACAAGTGTCACAGGAATATTTGAAGTCTGATGGTTGATGATTTTATTACATTGTGTAGTGATAAAATTAAACTTGATGTTGAAATTAATTTTTAAAAAGTTATTTTATGTTTTGAAGTGAATCAAAGTTACTAATTGTGAAGTGAATGTAAGTTATTCATTTTAGTCTTTTATGTTGAATATGTAATCTATAAGCTTGTAGTATGTGTTTTATTCCAATGTTCAGTATGATTTGATACACTGTTCAGATTAAATTTAAAAAATACACATGCACTATGCAGAGTTACAATATATACATATGCAGTTGTGAAGAAGAAACACTGTGTTGTTCAAGCACGGTTATGCAGATGTGTTGTGTCCCTCGAGATATTGTGGGACTACGGCATGAGAAAACAAGAAGAAAAAGCCCAAAGTGATGACAAAGCACCATTGAGGCTTGTTAGGGAAAGCAAGATAACTAGTGTCACGTCAGTTTTAGATGTCTAATTGTTCATGATTTTATTACATTGAGTAGTTGTCAACATTAATTTGGATGTTGGTATTCATTGTAGAAACTTTTTTTATGTTTTGAAGTGAATCAACCTTACTGATTTTGAAGTGAATGAAAGCAATTCATTTTAGTCTTTTATGTTGAATATATTTTCAATAATTTTGTAGTATGTGTTTTATTTCAGTATTCAACTTTATTTGTTACGTTGAGATTTAACTTCAAAAATACTTATCTCTTTTTAGATTTTGCCATGTATACATATACAGTATTCACGTTTAACTTAAAAATACATATGCAGTTAATATCATATGTATTTTAATATTTATTTGTTTACTATCAAATACATAAGATACTTTATATTTATTTTTTTAGTATGTGTTCATATATTATGTTTTTTTTTTAGTATATAGATTGACAAATACATCTAGCCAAAATTTATAAAAAAATATGTTATTAAACGTGACTTATAATACAACTATATATTGGTATCAATTTCTAAATAATTTTGACAAATACATATTGATATCACTTTCTCAATTTTACTATTTGTTCTTTCTTATCTTATGTTTTGTAGTGAATCAAATTAAAGTTACTAATTGAGAAGTGATTGAAAGATTTTCATTTTACGCATACATGTTGAATATGATTTTGATAAGTTTATAGTACATGTTTGTTTTTCAGTGTTCAGTTGATTTGGTACACTGTTCAGATTACACTTCAAAATACATATGCACTATGCGTAATTGATATTCCACTTGAATAGTACGTTTGCTACTCAAATCCACATTTAGGTGAGATGCCAAAAGTTTGTGTAGTTCATTGAACGATGCCAGCGTGCTCAATAATATTACATCATTGACGTACTCTTCATAGTTTTTTTCATACATCCACCTTCTGAAGTGCTTCACCAGAACTGATATGCTTTCCATTGATAACTTATTTCACCTAAAATACACAAATATACATATCTGCAATATGTCAATAATTACAACATACACTTACACAAAACAAATTCAAACAAATTTCTACAGTTATAAACGTAAACAATATATACTTACATAGCCAACAATTGCATCCAAAAATACAATTACGAAACATTGGTTAAACTTAAAAATACAAACACAGAAAAATTTTTCAGCCAAAATATAATTACATATTAGATGTTCAACGTTAAATACCATCAAAGCTACATCCTCCATAATCGAACACAACCAAATTATCTACAAATAAATTTTTTCACATATACAAATACACTATCAAATTTCAAGAATCAAAACTCCAAAAATTTAAATTTTATCGGCTTTAAAAATTGATTTCGATCAATATTTTTATCCTACCGAATCTATTTTGTGTAGCATTAATTTTTACTCGAAATTCGTTTACAAAATATTCAAAACAAATTAACGACGACGTGAAAATTTTGAACGAAGCAGCAGTAATGGATCAATAAAAAAATTTCGAACCAAATAACTGTAACGGTGCAAAAAAAATTAATAACAAATTTTGTTTTTTCGATTTCATAACACCTGATGAAATTGATATGAGAAAATACATTATGAATGGATACCTTCAACAATAGTAAAGGATGAATTTGCAATAGATGTTTGAATTCGAACAAATTATCCAGAAGAAGGTACGGTTTATCATTGAATTCGAAGAAACTGATCGTTCTAACTGATCGTTGAATTTGAAAAAATTAAACAGAAGAAGATACACTTTAATTTGATTGTACAATTAGAAGAAATTGAACAGAAAGGGATTTAATGGATTTTGTTTTTTATTTTGATTTTAGTTTTGCCTGAACACATTTTTTGAAATTGAAATTTGAATTTGATTGTTGTTGCTAACTTCAGCCTCCAAATTGTTCGTTTTAATTTCACATAAGTTTTTCTTAATCTTCATCAACTAAAATATTGTTCAGATGACTTCAAGGAAAATGATTGTCATCTATAAGTGAGGAAAGTATAATATTTTTTCTTCGGATGAAGATATTTTGAAAAACATCTTTTGTTATATCAAATATTCATGAAATAACGACGTTTGAAATATATAGCCTAAAATAAGTTATAAATATTTTTGTCGTTGTAAGTTATCTCATTCAAAGTAAAGCGGGGTTTTCAGAAGTTGAATTGTACAAAATATCTACAGAAAAATACCATTATTTTTGTAACAAACTGAAAAGAAAAGTTCTTTACTTAAATTGAATTAGATGGAGTAACAGATTACTATTTCATTTTCTAAATTACCTGCTCACACTTTGAAGTTATTTATTTGAAGACACATAGGATAAAGACAAATGTGCTCAAAACTAAAATGCATGGAAAAAAATATATATATTATGAAATCCATGTTGGAATATTTGTGAGGACCATACATATATAATTTTATATATACATATATAAGAAACGACCACCAGCAAGTTGACTTTGCTGAAGAAAGTCTCTTCCAGTCGCATTGTTGGCTTGTCAATATCTCTTTATCAACTAGAGCTCTAATACATTACACCAAGTTTGAGAGATTGAGGTAATTAAGCTACTCATATTATTCTTGCATATATGATATTTATCTTCTTGTACCAGTTAAATTAGTAGTGTGTATTGACATAAAGTTGTTGTTTTCTGTATATAATATGTCTGCATTCATGAATTTAGCTAAAAGTGAAAAGAACAAGAACACGTCTTTTTCTTCTACATCCAATACATATGAAAACCGGAAAATTAAATGAAAGAAATAACATAAATTAAGGGCAGCTCAGTACTGATGTACACCACCCCTAAAAGGTGTATGTAGGCAGCCTACCTAATGCAAGCATCAGAGAGGCTGATTTCACAGCTCAAACCTGGAGACAATTTTACCGTTGCTCCAAGTGTAACTAGCCCCAACTGACTACAAATTGCAGCTATTGCAACATGATTAATCCACCAAAGTATTAGCTCTATGCTTGGTTGGTTTCACGCGACGTGTGATGCTTGTTATCCATCCCTGCAAAAGAACAACAACTAGAACTTGAATCCAAAATCTTAGGAAGGAAAAGGAAAGACTTTGTAATTAGGAAGTATGGATAATTTGTATAGTATTAGTACCTTTCCACAAGTGAATCTTGGAGAATCCAAGGAAGCAAGAGTTGAATTTGGTGTACTTGTTGGTCCACTGTAACAGCAGTTGATTTTGGTAAACCAATTCTGTAACCATCTTCTAAGAACTGATCCACAATCACGTTTGTCTATCTTTATGTATTGTGATGCCCATTTTACTGTCGCATCAAGCACCCATGTACCAGCTCCAATTAAAATGGATTCAGCCCATTGCTTCCAATTCAGTCGTGCCGTGTTGGTAAAGACAAAGATAGGTTCTACTTCAACGAATCCGAACTGCAACACGAGATAGAGCCCAGACAGTGCCCAAAACCAGTAATTTCGACCAAGACCTTTGAAAAAGTTCTCCTCCTCCAAACCCCTTGCGCTGAATATGTTAAAAAGCTGGCACAAAGCGAAGCCGTTAAAGACTGTAGATCTGTTAACTTTCGGAGTGATGCCCAGTATTGCACTTCCTCTGTGTTGAAGGAATACAAAAATGCCAATCTGATAAGAAGCTTGAAAAAATATGTTTCTCCACATGGCCTTGGTAATTGGCGGTTTTCTTGGTCTGATAGATAGCTCATCCCTTAGTTTTCTTGTGGACTGTTGAGTCATTAGCAAAGCTGGCCCTCCAATAAATGTAACAAGAAGGTTAACCCATACCAATTGAATGGTTGTTAATGGGGCATCCCCGTCTAATGCAACAAGTATGAAGTTTATTGATAGGCTAGTGATTGCCAAGATTACCTCAACTTGGATGAATTGACTCAGATTCTCACAAATAATTCTTCCTCCCTTGATGCTGTTAATCACATACGTTAAAGTTTCAGGCCAGTTAGTCACCACAGGCAGGCCAAAGTGAGCTGCTTCAAGAACCACATTACTTTCAGATGCTTGTTCTCCTACCACAGTCACCACTTCACCCCTTTTCTTCAAGTGCTCTATTAAAAGAAGCTTGTGTGCCGGAGAGGAATTTCCCATAATGCAAATTTTCTCAACTTCTTCCTTCCTGTCATCTACAATGAAGTTGTGGAGATCTTCGCCCGTAACCACTAGAGCATCATGTGAGTTGAGCAATCCTGTGTCATCACCAATGGTACGAAGTACTTCAACATCTTCTTCCGAGGCAAATATGATCTTCACTCCGCCTTCTTTCGTAATCGCAATTGTTTGCCTCATTTTGTCTGGATTGAAAGTGTCTTTGAAGACAAACATACCTATGAATGTTAGGCGATTTTCATCAAGTTCAACAACCTGAGTACGTTTGAAGGCAAATGCAACTACGTTCACGTTGTTGTTAGCTTGAGCAAAGTCACTCTTTGTTTTGTCATCCAAATCCCGCAGCTCACCATTCAAGTCATAGTAACTGGAACACATTGACAATATTGAATCAGGAGGGCCCTTGAAATGTAAATAGAACTCTTTCCCATTGTCTCCATTTTTCTCTATGACGACTCCACTTGGATGAATTGCCTCAAAAGGATTCTTCTCATTAACATTGTCTATCACAATGGTGGAATGCTGATCCAAAGTTTCTCTCTGCATACCCATGTTCTTCTCTGCCCAACAGAGTATTGCTTCATCTATTCTGTGGTACGCTGTCTGAGGAGTCAGAGTGGACACACGAGTTCCAATTCCATCAGATAGAACACTGCAGACTTGTGGCGGTATCTTGGTAACATATTTTTTGTCAAGAAAAAACTGGGTTACTTCCAATTTTTGCTCTTTCAACCAGCTAACCTTTTCGGCAAAGATGATGCTGACTGATTCCATCTTGACATCAAAATTTGGAGACCAATATGTCATTGCAATTGAAATAACAAATGGTATTCCTTCAGTCATCCCCACTAGTGTGACACCAAATGAAGTTATCCAAACTCTTACTGTTCCCTTTGATTCTGTCAAAACCTTATTCATGGCATTCATCATCCTTGCAATTTCAGACGGTTCTTCCTTGATTTCCAATCTATATCCGTTCTCATCATCTTTATGGCCCAATTTAAAGCGAATGTACACCACCACAGTGATCAAAATACCAATCAACAGCCCATTAATATGTATGAATTTGTTCAACTTGTCAAAGTAGGCACAAAAACTGGAGTCCATTGATTTCTTCCTTGCTTTGTGATCTTTTTGCTTCTTCCAAAGGTGTCTTTCGTACCAATTTCGCACTAACTTAAACGAAACAGTCACAAGTATGATCACAACCAAAATTGCTCCTTCAAACCAACCATTCTGCGCACCTTCTTCTTTGATTCCAAAGACAAAAGACAATACTGCAGCAATTGCTAGGAGCAATATAGTTGGTTCCTTGCATACCAATTGTCGGATGAAGTAGCCATACCCTATGAAGATCTGCATGTGATGACACAAGCCTGCGGCCTTGCGTTGGCCAGAAATGTCTCCTACATGAATTCCTTTGTCACTACTCCCACTGTCTCCTCCTCCAAAGTTGTGAAGTGAATCCAAGTTCTTCTCCCTTTGTTGATGACTCTGATCATGAGGCTGAACATCAACCTCGATGTGATCATTGCTTGATTGCATATTACAAACTCGCTGGTCACCATCTGGTGAAGCTACCAAAATTTCACCAAGCTGGATTTGATCTTCCACAGCTTCTGAACCCTATTTAAATAGACAGAGAGTATATAATATAATTAATATCATTAATAACTACTCCATAATATGGTAATGTAGCTCTGAAAAGGGATATATACATACTCCATGTTTGAGATTAAAGCTGGTAAGAGGAGTATAAAATCTTGAGGTGGAGGATGACGACGACGAAGAGGACACTCGAGAAAGAGATGCTTGTCTTGCTCCAGCTTCAATGAACTTGTAAGCAGATCGGAGAAAGAGCACCGACCTCTTCATCAAACTAGAATCAGTACCCAATTGACCATTCATTAACAGCGGCGAACTCCCCTGAGCTGATCCATTTTCTTCATGAATATCCTCCATCCTAGCTATACGTACTCGTACTTATCTGGTTTTTGATCAGCACTGTCACGTACACTGGTTTTCTTGGATTTAGTATGAAATAGGAAAGCACTTTCTTTTTTGTGATCACATCAATTTAGTATGAAATAGGAAATCACTTTGTTCGTATCACATCATCATCATGATACTTACAAAATCAGATAGAAAGATATGATTGTGATTGATTGAGGAGGATTTAATTAAGGCACTATAAATAGGGAAGAAAAAGGCTAAGGAAACTTCCAAGAACTCTACTACTGTAGTCCTTCAAACATCATTGGCACCAACACTACTTTTGAACTCATTAAGGTTCTACTCCTTCAAATGTCGCCACAAAAAGGTAGTTGACGTATATTGATACTCTGTGATTGTGACCCTTAAGCATTAGCCTCTCTTTTTGCAAGTTACAAATTGATACTCCTTTGTTTCAAAATAGCTCTCCCATTTTGTTTTTCAAAATTCAGTTTGATTATTTTCCAAAGTTAGATTTGATATGAAATTACATTTTTATATATTCAAAAAATTATAGTATTATTAATTACAATTATTCTCATATCAATATAATATAATTTAATGTAAAATACATCTTTAAAATATTGATTATGCTATTTAACTCTCCAACAAAGATAATTTATATTATTGCTTTTATTATAAGACGGAGATCTGAAATAATCTTTCGATTATGTACAACAAAAAAGACTTTTGGCGGCAATAAATATGCACTTTAACAAAGAACGTTAAAGTTATTAGTTTCTACCAACATTAGTTGATTGTTATTGAATCCAATATCGCTATAGGTTTTAGGACATTTACAAAGAGTACTAAAATGTAGTTGTCATTAATAATTACCTCTAAAAAACATAATTTAGTGACAATTAAGTTATTGTCGTTAACTAATTGCCGCATAACTGTCACTAACAAATACCTCTAAAAAACATAATTTAATGATAATTAAGTTATTATTGTTAACTAATTACTGCTAAAATTCCTTTTTGGTGTAGTTTGCTGTATGAAAATGTTAAAATGCTGAGTAGTGAAATGCTTGTTAAATCCAATAATAGTGTCTCTCTCTGTTTTAATTTCCCTTTTAGTTTGTTTTTAAAAAAATATTTAATTTTATATGTTTCAATCAAACTAAGACACTTAAATTGAGATGGAGAATGTATTTAGTATTATACTTGTACTATAACAGCCAAATAGGTTACGTTATAAGGTGTGTTGACTGTGTTCGTAATAGAGGATTTTTTAATTTTCTCATTTTAAATTGAGATGGAGAATGCATTTAGTATTATACTCGTACAATAATAGTCAAATAGATTACGTTATAAGGTGTGTTCGTAACAGTTCATTTAGTTTCTTTTGGGCTGACTTTTTACTATTTTTCATTAATAAATGTGGTCCAGTTTTCTTTCGTAAGAGTACGGACATTAAACCCCCCTGCCCCCCCCCCCCCCAAAACCCAACCCAACCCAGCCCAGCCCACTTACCCAACATTTTCCTCTATATCGAACACACCCATATCCTCTTCTCATTTTCTAGTTTCCAGAAAAGGGAGCTTCCTTGACAATTTTATAACGCGGCATTGACAATTTTTCAATTGGTCTGTGGAATATTATCCCTTTATTATTTGTTGGATATATAGAAGATGGAAACGTATAATGCCTTCAGCCTTTAGCAGTATAGTATGAAATGAAATGGGAAGAAGTAAAAGGTGCTTAGGTTTTGTACTGCTCTCTCTGCATTCTAATATGCACATGTATGTATTTCATATGCTGTCTTTGGTATGTTTACAAGTATTTTCCAGAATATAAGAATGATTTGTATGCATATTAAGTTATAACTCATAACTCAATCCATTTAAAAATATATATTCCATAATAAAAATCTTGTTTTACCTCTGTAAAAGTTAAAGGGTAATTGCCATTTTGATCTCTGATCAATTGTTGATGAATTCTAATTTTGGTCATTGTGATATTTCACTTAACGTGTTTACTATTAATTGTGTGTTCTCTTGCTCCCTTTACATAGCAGTAGATATGTTATATTTGTATTCTTTTTAGAACAATAATAACCTCAGATATAGATGGAGTAATAATATAAACTTATCACAACGTACATGTGAATAGCTAAATGATTTAACAGTTAATAATTTATAGAATTTGTGAAGATTCATAAGTAGATTGATCAAAAGTAAATGTCTTGATCAATTGAATGTTAATTTAACATATTATCATTGGTCGCAAAATTTGTCCATCTTTAGGAACTAAAAGTGGAAATTTTTCAAAAATTAAAGTTCAACAAATTCGTATTTTGTTTTCTATATAGAGAACTAATTTTCAAATTTCATCAAACCGATCATCTTAAAATTTTAATTTTTTTTTTCTGTTGAAAGCATAAAAAAAAAGGCAGTCTAGTGCACTAAAGCTTTCACTATGCGCAGGATCTGGGAAAAGGCCCATCACAAGGTGTATTGTACGCAGTCTTACCTTATATTTGTGTCAAAGGCTATAAAGAAGAAATGCAACACGAGGACTTCTCAAGGAGTCACTCATCCTAGTAGTACTCTCGCTCAAGCATAGTTAACTTCGAAGGCTGTTGAAAGCATGTCATCCCATATTAATATTGTAGCCATGCATGTAACAATAGGGTACACATACACACGTCAATTGTTTTAATTTTGACAGCTCACACACATACACACAGAAAGAGAGAATCTAAAGTTACAAAACTTTGAATCCTTATATGGGGATGAAGCTTAGTATGAACAATTAAGTCTACCTTCAAACCTAGTTCAAACCTAGTTGTTAATTGTTGTCAGTGCATTTTAGGAAAACATTTTTCTTAATATGTCCAGGTATATTTTTAACATGTCATTTAATAATTAGAAAAATTCGTGTTATTGCAGTCTTCTGGATATTATTTGTGATAACTACTGCTACTAATTGCTTTTGCAGGCCATCGTTTTCAACCAAATTTAGCGAATGGAAGTATAACAGAGAAAGATTTATTAAATTCTGTTTGTATATATTGTGTTTTCGATTTTAACCAATTAATTGTGATGGAATTTTATACTAAAAACATCAAGATTCAAGAATATGAAATTGCTATGGTTGAAAGGTTATAACTAGGGGTGTTCATGGTTTGGTTTTTAACCAAACCGAACCGCGATCCAAACCAAACCGATTAAAAAAACCGATATTTGGTTAGGTTTGGTTTGGTTTTGAATTTTTAAAATCGACAATAATTTGGTTTGGTTTGATTTTACTTTAAAATAACCGACAAAATAACCAAATCGAACCGATATATATATATATACATATATATATATATACATATACTTACATATATACATATACATATACATATACATATACATATACATATACATATACATATATATATATACATATATATATTATAATTATTTATGTATTATTCATAAATACAACATAAATATTTGTTAAATTTTATATTTTAATCATGATTTAACTTTAGTCGTAACACATTAAGTCATGTCTTCATCTAGTTGATAATACCTTAGGAGATTCTAAATGAATTTCGTACTTTGAATGACAAATGATACTAATTGTGAAAATAATATCTTATTGTATATTGAAATTTATAGTTGAGATTCATTTGATTATAGACAATCACTAATTTTAACTTTCTTTTTGAATCTTGTTGAGCAAGAAGTTTATGTGTTCACCTTTTGGGAGTTTATCATATCATTCTATTAAATTTAGTTTTAAAATATTTTTTAGAAGCGTTCATATGGTGTTGTTCATAGTTTTGTCAAAGTATAACACTCAGTTGACATCTTAGTTTCGAGGTTGAGATACAACACTCGGTTAACATCTCATATATTATATTGAATTTGTTTTTTTAAATCTTCAACTTTTATCATTAGCTAAAGTTATAAACCGAAAAAATCGAACCAAACCGACAAGAACCAAACCGACGGTTATTTTTTTGTTTGGTTTGATTTGGTTTTAGAAATTTAAAAACCGACTAAGTTGGTTTGGTTATGATTTGGACCAATAACCAATCCAAACCGACAACACCCCTAGTTATAACTCGATAGTCATCGTTGGAAGCTCGTGTAATGACCCTTCAGGTCATTAGCCGTATTCTTGCTTATTTTGCCGATAGAGCTCCTCCATAGCCATCCCAAGTCATTAGTGACTTGCTAGAATTGATAGTTTGGTTACCTGACGGTTCGTTTGGTTTTTAGAACCATTTTTATAATTGGAAGTCTTCGTCGATTCTAAATGGCCGCCGAACGAAATTTCAGTAAAATAATTTCGCATGCAAATCTCGACTGTGTCAACATCTATGTAAGATCAATTTTAGGATAGATAGACCCTTGGTTCGGATCCCATAGTACCCGAGCTCATTTCGACCAATTAGTTGAAAAGTCAAATATCAAAATATAGGGGTGTGGGATCCACAAGTAGTCTAAATGACCTCTTATGAAAAATTCAACTTCACCAATGCGTCCGGAATGTCGAATTTAGTGGAGTTACATAGTTCGTTTACGAAAAACGGAGTTTGAATGAGTTCGGAAGGTCAAAAATAAATTTTGACCTTGCGGGCCCATCTAAAACCGTATAAAAAGGGGCTTTTGACAGATTTTGAGCATTCTTCACCTCTATTAAAACCCTAGCAGCCCTAAAAGAGTGGTGACTCAAAAATTGGTCTTGTGGGGTGATTGAAAACTTAAACAACTTGTGTAATCCATCTTTTTACTACAAATCCAAGGTAAGAATTCCTCTATTTTGATATTAATTTCATTATTTCTTGACTCAAAACCCTAAATCATTGTGGGTCAATTGTATCCCCAAAAATTGAGTGTTTGACTCAAATTTCTTGAGGGTTTTTAACTCCCTAAAGATAATTAGTCTATGGTTGGTCTTGAAAACTCCTTTCCAAGGGTGAAACCTAATTGAAGTTTTGGTGTCTATTTGAAACCCATGGCACAATGATGCTATAATGGGTATTTTCATTCTTATTGTAATGCTTACATTATATTGTTGATAGCATTGCTTGTAGAAGAGGAAGCTTCTCAGAAAGAAAAGGAAAGCTCGTTGGTTCGTGAGTTGCTTGGATTCAAGGTAGGTTAGGCTTACCTGTAGTATAGATTGAGCTTGTTTGTAATGAAATCATTGATATCTTGCGATATTGGGCGGGGAATTCAGACGATAGTTGATTAAATGGTAAACTTGGGATTTATTAATTCCTATAGGTCATGGATTTGTAAGGTATGATATTTGACCCTTAGCCTAGTACCTTGGTTAGCTTAATTGTGGTCTCATGAGTAGTGTGTGAACATTATAGTTGTCTAAGTAGACATGGATGGTATACTTCTCTATCCTTAGGAGTGTATTGACCTATATAAAATGCCTAGATAGGAGATGACCTTGGTGTTGGGTTGTCTTAGGAAGAATACTTAAAGAAGATTTCTCCTATATGCTTAGTAAAGATTGATAAGCCCTTATGGTGTGACTTAGATAACCTAGCCTAAATCCTGGTAGAAGTTTGTCTTATAGAAGTGACTTTACTATTAGTGGGAGTTAGAAGTGGGACTTGACCCACCTTAAGCTTGAACTATGTAACTCCTTGGTAACCTAGATACTTGATGAGCGTCTAAATTATGTTATTGAGATTATAAGGATTAAACCCGGTTGTCGGTTTATGAATAAGGTTGATGGTTGAAAAATGTGTATTCTTGATTGTTGTCTTATTACCGTGTTATGGATAGTCAAGGAAATATGGTAATTGTGTATATCATCTAGATACTCATGCCTATGCTTCTACTCACATGTCATGATGATGAATAGTAATAAAGTGTGATGGTTTATGCACCTTACATCCTTATTACTCGATTATTGTGAACTTGTGTATGTTTATTGATTTGGGGCCATTTATGTGTGTATGTTGTTGTCTTGGAAAATATTAATACAATGATGATGTCCAGTTTGAGTCTGGAGGAATGTGTGATATTATGATGATGCCCGGTTCGAGTTCGGAGGAATGTGTGATATTATGATGATGTCCGGTTCGAGTCCGGAGGAATGTGTGATATTATGATGATGCCCGGTTCGAGTCCGGAGGAATGTGTGATATTATGATGATGTCCGGTTCGAGTCCGGAGAAATGTATGATATTATGATGATGCCCGGTTCGAGTCCGGAGGAACGTGTGATATTGTGATGATGCCCGGTTCGAGTCCGGAGGAATGTGTGATATTGTGATGATGCCCGGTTCGAGTCCGGAGGAATGTGTGATATTATGATGATGCCCGGTTCGAGTTCGGTGGAATGTGTGATATTATGATGATGCCCAATTCGAGTCCGGAGGAATATGTGATATTATGATGATGCTCAATGAATTCGGTGGAATATGTTGATATTGTGATGATGCTCAATGAATTCGGTGGAATATGTTGATATTGTGATGATGCCCGGTGAATCCGGAAGAGGTAAGAACATTTTGATGCCATGTGGGGCAAATTTCTTATATGCGTTGATATTTGTAAGGTTAGACCGTGTGGGGCCAACCGCCTATGTGCTAGAATTATGAGGTCTCTATTGGTAAATTATTAATTGTTTCTTGTTCCAAATCACTATATAAGAGGTGTGACCCTTTTTTATGCTAAACTAGCTACTAGAGGAAATTTATGCCTAATATTGAGTTAAGGCTTAGTGTTATATGTAAATTTGCATAAAAATTCAAGGGCTAACCTAATATATATACTTGACTTGAATAAGAGGTTATATTATGAAATATTGCCTAGTAAGGTGGCTTATGTTATAATTAGTTACTTCTAAAATATATGATTATTATTTGGAACCTAGAAGCCTAGTAAACTAGTTGGTAGACTTTACTCGATTAAAATATGAAAATTAGTCCTTAAGGTTGTGACATGCTTGGTGGTGATAGATCTAGTATTGCGTGATGGATAATTAAATTATCTCCTAATATGTGAAGTTGAGATGTCTTAATTGATAACTCATGTCATGATGATGCTAATTAAAGAATGGCCTTATGATAGTTGAATAACCTATACTATGGGTGGCTTGTAGTTTTTTTCCCAATTTAATGACTAGTGATTTTAAGACTTGTAATCTTTTGACTTTTGAAAAAAAAAATAAGGTTAATTAGTATGGATCTTGCGGTATTTATCAATGAATTATAGAACTAATGATTACATGCTATGCTATGACAATGTTGCTTTCTTTATTTTGAATTATGGTATGGGTACTTGGAAGTGGATTTCGGTAATGAGTCATGGCAGGGTTGTGCTACCCGCGGTTTTTGATAAATTGATGGAGTAGTTGTGCTTTATGGTATTATTGGTTGTATTCTTTTGTGTACTCTCCGGTGGTATGGGACACCGTGATGAGTTCTTTGTTTTGCTCTTTCGTGTACTTCCCGGCGGTATGGGACGTCGTGGTAAGTTCTTGTGTGTATGTTCTAAAGATTGTTGATGATGATTATGGCAAGTAGATGTTTTGCTATTGTATATATGGTTGTATGCTTTCAAAATAATACTCAGTTGTTATGGTGATTATGGAGTATATTGAAATAGTATGTCATGTTATTTTGCTTTAATAGTATAGATGTTGTTACAGTGGTATCAAAGTACATTCAGGTACGATCGTATCCCTTGACTTTAAGATCATTGTCTTTCTTTATATCGTCTTTACATTATATTTGAGCTCAGTCGGCCGATGATGCTTACTGAGTACTAGTATTTTGGTGCTCATACTACACTTCTGTACTTTTTTGGTGCAGGCCTAGGTTCTAGTTACCGCCGTTGAGCTAGTTCGTACGAGTTGACTATTCGGAGACAGGGTGAGCTCTTGGGGATCGAGTTGCCCTCTATCCCTTCTATCCTTATTTGTCGTTTGCTTTCGAGACAAATGTATGAGATTGTTTAAGGCATTTTAGATTCTGAGATTGTAAAGTCCTCTTGTCAAGTTTAGAATCTCTTGTATTAATACTATCTGGTCGTGGGATTTGTGTTTGAATATCGATTGTCCTTAATTGTGAAATGTTGTTGTAATATGTTGTGTTCACATATAGAGTCCAAGTTGGACATTCTTACCAAGGTAGCCTATTGCAATAGCTCTGGATTATGGTATCGGCTTACCTACCGATGGGATGTGGTAAGTGTCATCATGACTCGAAAATTGGATCGTGACAGCTGGGACGCAGGTGGTAAAAGGAGGAGGAGAAGTAAAAGCAGCAAAAAAGCAAATCCATTTATATTTTTAATAGGGAATCTTTCAAAAATAACCACATTTTGCTAAAAAAAAAAACTCACCTTTCATAGCCATATTTTACATAATTATCATTTATAGCCGTTGTATTCAATTTACGCCCGCTGTATTCGTTTTTATTAATAGTCTGTATTCATATAAAATATAAATACAGTACCATTTAGCTGTTGTATTCGATTCACAGCCGTTGTATTCACTTTTACTCAGTGGTCTGTATTCATAAAAACATAATATACTACATATTTAGTCTTGCCAAAAACACTACCATTTTTTTTTCTTTTTTACTTTTTTATATTTTTTCTTTTTCGTGTTTTCCTCATTTTTTCTTCTTCTTTTTTCTAATTTTTCCTATTTTTTTTTTTTTCATTTTTTATATATTTTTCTCTCTTCTATCTCTCTTTCTTTTTTTCTTGTTCTTTTCTTTTTTGTACTTATTTTTCTTTATCATTTTTTTGTTCTATTTTATATTTTTTGTATTTTTAAAAAATATAACTACTCGAGCACAAGTCATTGATGATAACATAAATACCATAATTATTTATCTATTTTTAGTCACACCGTCATTTATATTTTTGTATTCATTGATACAACTGTATTTGTATTTGTATTTTAAAGTTCGCGCTTGTATTTGTAGTTCGCGTTTATATTTGTATTTTATAGTTCGCACTTGTATTTGTATTTGTTAGTTCGCACCATCATTTATATTTTATATAATTCGCACTTGTATTTTAAAGAACTGTTTTGTATTTGTATTTTATAATTGACTGTATATTATATTGGATTATATTTGTATTATGATTTTATTGTGTTTGTATATTTAGATTATATTTGTATTCTATTTTCGTCGATGTCTTTTTATTTTTAAAGAATTATTTTATATTTGTATTTGTAAGTTGATTGCATATTGTATTTAGCCGTGATTATGTACATTTATCATTTGTATTTGTGTACAAACAAGTAAATGCATTAATTGTATTTTCTTGATTCTAAAATATATAAATATGCAATGCATCATTTGATACAAATGTACCGTTTTGTATTTGTATGTCAAAATTATTATTCGTATTTGTTAATAAATAAATATCACTTGATACAAATACAATTACAAACAACTGAAACCAATGATTTTAAAAATACAAATACATATTGTATTTATATATATTGTATTTTTATAAAAAAAAAATTATATTTATTTATATCAATAAATACAACTCGTATAAATAAATACAAACAAGTATTCGTAAAAAGAAAATCAATCGTTCCTTTTCAGTAATTAAAAAATACAAATGATAGATCACACTAGTATCTATATGTTATAGTTCGTATTTTTATTATATAATTTCCACTTATATTTCTATGTTATAATTCGCCTTTATATTTATATTTTATAGTTCGCACTTGTATTTGTGTTTGCTAGTTCACACAAATGAAAAGAAAGAGAAAAATAAGAAGAAGAAAAAAAAAAGAAAAAGGGAGAAAAATGTGGGAAAAAGGAGAAAAAATACAAAAAAGAAGAAGAGGAGAGTAATATAAAATAGAGAAAAAAAAAAGAAGAAAAAAGAAAAAGAAAAAGAAGAAAAAGAAAAAAAAAGACAAAATGAAAAAAGACAACGAAAAAGAAAAAATTGAAAAAAGAAAGAAGAAAGAAAAAAACAAAAAAAGGAAAAGAAAAAATGAAGAAAAAAGAAAAAAAAAAGAGTAATAGAAAATAGACCAAAAAAAAGGAGAAAAAATAACAAGAAAGAAATACAAAAGCAAAAAAAGAAAACGAAAAAGAAAAAATTGAAACATAGTTCACACTTGTATTTGTGTTTGTTAGTTCGCACAAATGAATAGAAGAAGAAAAAATTAAAAGAAAAAAAAGAATAAAAAATGTCAGAAAAAGGAGAAAAAAATACCAAAAAAAAGAAGGAAAAAAATAAAAAGGAAAAGAAGAAAAAGAAAAAAAAAGATAAAATGAAAAAAAGACAACGAAAAAGAAAAATTGAAAAAAGAAAGATGAAAGAGAAAACAAAAAAATGAAGAAAAAAAAAGAGTAATAGAAAATATATATAAAAAAATAGAAAAAAGAAAAAGAAAAAAAAAAGAGAAAAATTGCGAGAAAAAGAAGAAAAATACAAAAAAAGAAGGGAGAGTAATAGAAAATAGAGAAAAAAAAAGGAAATGAAGAAAAAGAAAAAAAACACGAAAAAGAAAAAATTGAAAAAAGAAAGAAGAAATAGAAAACAAAAAAAAGGAAAAGAAAAAAGAAAAAAAAAAGAGTAATAGAAAAAAGACAAAAAAAAGGAGAAAAAATAATTAAAAAAAATTAAAAAGAAAAAAATACAAAAGGAAAAAAGAAAAAATTGAAACATAGCTATGAAAAGGAAAAAATTGAAAAAAAAGAAAAGAAAGATAAACGAAAAAAAAAAAAAGAAGGAAAAAAATGAAAAGAAAAAAAAAGAAAGTAATAGAAAATAGAGAAAAAAAAATACACGAGAGAGGCTATGAATTATAATTATAAAAAATTAATAGGCAAGAGGAAGCTATGATTGTAATTAATTGAAATTAGGCTAAATAAGATAATTAGAAGTCAATATTGGCTAAGTTATGTAATTATCCCTTTTTAATATTGAGGTATAACTTACACATTTTCAAAAAAAATTATATGAAATAAAATTTTAAATTACAATTACAAAATTAAAGGCTAAAAGGAGCTAAATATCAACTACTACATTATTGGGTCAAAATTATTTTCCTCCCCAACTTTGTCTTAAAAATCAAACTCCCCCCTCAACTTTGAACAATAATCATACTCCCCACTTTATCCTAATTGACTTTTTAAAATTTCTATTTTATCCTTTATCATCAATTTTTTTATTCTTTTTTTTTTAACTTCTTTAAAATCATCATATTTTCATTTTAAAAAAATTCATATAAAAATTTTTTCATTAAAACATAAACATTATTCATATAACAAAATTTTCATAAAAACATAAACATTATCTTCTAGAAAAAAAAAAGTAAGAAATATATAAGCTAATGATGATCTTTATGAAGTAAATTAGCATAATAGGAAAATTAGTTTTATTAATAATAATCAAAACTATAATATTTATTTTAACAAGTAAAAATAATAAGTACTACTAATTTTATAAACATATTTCAATGCAGAAAATACAAATAATAAATGAAAGAGATAAGCCTCTAGTACCACCCAAACTATGATCAAAGTTGTTACGGCACACTCCAGCTTTACAGGGGCCCTATTATCTCCTAAACTCAAATTTAGCGTATTTTCATCATTTTTTTATGCTAATGTGGCACCTTTATTACATAAAATGGAGCCCATATCAAAGGTGTCACGCCATCTAAAACGAATGACAAAAGGTATCACGTTAGCTAAAAAGATTGACAAAAATACGCTAAAATTTAGTTTAAGGGGTAATAGGACCCCCGTGAAGTTGACGTGTGTCGTAGCAAATTTGGTCATAGTTCGGGGATACTAGATGTAATTCTCGAATAAAAATAAGGTCAAATTTTAAAGACTATATTTATTTATATAAATTATAAAATATGTAATACTACATTAATGACAATCCTCATGCTAAAAATAAATGTTTTAGTTTATCTGCTCAATTTGTGAAATCAAGAGAATTGTATTATATTTTTTTTCTATCCTTTAGTGTTAAATAACTATATAAAGTAACAGTATAAACAAATTTAAAGTTTCAAATTATCATTAATAAGGTTAATTTAGTAAAATATACCTCTAAGTAAATTTTTCTTAAGGATTGTGTTATATCAACAAAAAGTTAAGTAATACGAAACGAATTTAGTAAGAGAGTGATAAAACACGAAAATATACACACATGTATGTACACACACACACACACACACACACACACACACACACACACACATATATATATATATATATATATATTATATACACACTTAGGAGTGGGTTGTTTGGAAATAAGTTATTCCAGAATTAGTTATTA
Organism: Capsicum annuum; assembly: GCF_002878395.1. Classification (NCBI taxonomy): domain Eukaryota; kingdom Viridiplantae; phylum Streptophyta; class Magnoliopsida; order Solanales; family Solanaceae; genus Capsicum; species Capsicum annuum. The sequence continues at coordinate 146,525,568 of NC_061112.1, read as the reverse complement.
CAAAATAAGTTATACTAACATGTATGTGTGATAACTTATCTCATCACTGTGGTATAAATGGTGTGACAAATAATTTTGAGACTACCTAATACATCTAATTAAACGCAGGATAAATAATCATGAACTTTATCTCTGAATTATTATAATTATACCTCACACCAAACGACTCTTTAATACATATAATACTAAAATAACGATCTTAAAAAATAACATTAAATTTTGTGACAAATTTATAAAACGTATTAATTTGCGTATAAAGTTAATAAACTTAAATAAAATGCTACAAATATCCATGTTAAAAAAATATTTATTACATATAATATAAAAAGATATTACATAAATATAAAATTAAAATTATAAGGACAAAATGGACATTGCATGGGATAAAAGATGAGTATGATTATTGTTCAATGTTGAGGGGGAGTTTAATTTTTTAATCAAAGTTGGGGATGAAACTACATTATATGACTAAGGTATAAACTTATAGTAAAAATATAAGTCACTAATGAAAGATGTTATTGAATCTTTATGTGCCTAAAAGTTTCAAACTTCTAATTTATTGTTGGGTTTGAAATCGAGAGGCGGCATGCGAAAGTTTAAAGTTTGCAAACCATGAACGATAAATCTGATGACACAAAAAACATACTAAAAATATATTATTGAATATGATTTGGCCAATTGGCCTACATATTTGAAACTAAATCAAAATAAACTTAAAATCTATTGGGAGAAAATCTTTCCTAAACAAAACTCTTTAAGGATTACATTGTAGATGCTACTGTGTTATGGTATGATGAGAAGGAGATTGTTTATTTATAGAGGTCCAAAACCATTCCTCCAAGAAAGAGGTTAGCCAAATATAAAAAAGTTTTATATTTTTCTTTCAGGAAAAGTAAAAGTAATTATGGTATTACTTTTATTTTCCTTATAAGAAAAGTAAAACTTAAATTTGGTAAGAAAACCAGGTCAAAAACCCTAACAAATCTTTCCTTTTTGGCTTGATTTTCTTCACTTTATCCGCCTTCTTCATATCACATGCATGAACTTCGGTCTTTATATAATCTTCATAACTGTTGCTTGCCATGTTTAAAAATAAAGTTTAAAATATCATGATTAAAAATGGGTTAAAAATTAATATTTTATTTTTATTTTTAAATATGCAGCAATAGAAATGTTGAAAATATGGTTGAAACTTATTCTCCACATGTAGTTGAACAAAAATCTTCATTATTCTCAAATTGATTAGAACCGTCTTGAACTTATCTTCAATCTCGTTTCACCAAATCAATGGACCTTTAAACCTTAGGATCTGATACTACTTATTGGGTTCGAGATCGAGAGAGTGTCATGCGGAAGCTTAAAATTTGCAAACCATGGACGATAAATCAAATGACACGAAAAACATACTAAAAATATATTATTGAATATGATATGATTTGGCCAATTGGCCTACATAGTTGAAACTAAATCAAAACAAACTTAAAATCTATTGGGAGAAAATCTCTTCTAAACAAAACTCTTTAAGGACTTCATTGTAGATGCTACTGTGTTATGGTATGATGAGAAGGGAGTTTTCTATTTATAGAGGTCCAAAACCATTCCACCAAGAAAGAGATTAGTCAAATATGGAAAAAAAATTATATTTTCCTTTCAGAAAAAGTAAAAGTAATTATGGTATTACTTTTATTTTCCTTCCAAGAAAAGTAAAACTTAAATTTGGTAAGAAAATCAGGGCAAAAATCCTAACATTTATGTGACCACTTTCTTCTAAGAAATTTTTGGAATGAATGGGTTAGAAAAATACTCTTTAAAGCTAATTTTTTTTGTCTCTTTATTCTTTTACATTTAAACTAAAATATTATTTACAATTACTACAATATATATTACTGGACATGCATTTGAACTGACATGATAAATAGAATTGAGTTCTTAGTAAAAATTTATATAATTAACATCAATTTTAAATTGATGGCATACTTCTTATTACAAGTACTCAATAAAACCTTACATAATATATAATTTTACATGTAAAAAATTACTAATTTTGTATTGGGTAAAATAGCTTTGGTTAAGATTAGACCAGTCCGGATCAGATATAACGAGAATTAGCCCGTGATGGTGTTATCTTGAGAACAATATTGATGCCAAGAAACATTCTCTCGAGAAAGAGTAAATTGCTAAGACCATCATGTAATCCCCTGTACGTTTCTATGCGTCTTTAGAGCTAAAAATTGAGCCTATACGATTCTCAGAGTGAGTAGAAATTGTTTGAGGTGATGCAGTTGACGTTGAGAAAGTTTTAGATGTGATTCTAAGTCCAAGCATCGCACTGGAGATGCCAAGGACATGGGGTCCATGCTGCACAACCAATCGGGAGGGTTTTCTGTTTTCCCTCTGCAATGGGTTGCGCGTCACGCAGAAAAGCAAGGAGCTTTTGGGTGGGGGGATCCCCTTTGCATGATGGAACTTCGTTTTTGTTTCATATTTTTAAAAGGTGTTTGGTCCTTTCCTTGGTTAAAAATCATCCCCCACCTATACTAAAAGATCCCAAACTCCTCTATACAAATTCCATCAGTTAAAAACATATCTCACTCTTCCCCTAAACTCTTAGAAGCAAAATTAACTAGGGTTCAAGATTCAAGGGTCAAATTTCAATCTTTCTCAAAACTCTTTCCGTCAAAAGGTATGTTGAACAAACCTCTTTTAATTAAATTTATTAGCATCTGATTTGCTAGTTATAAAAGTAGGTTTTATGTGAATTTTGAATGTGAATTTATTGAATGATTTTCGAAAGGAGGAATTACTTAAGTTTGCGAATCCTTTTCTATGAAATTACTTTTAAATTATTATTTGAACTCGAGAATTCAGATTTACTATTTGATTATGAAATCTTTTTACTATGAAATTATATTGGAACATATTGAAGTCAAGAAGCTATGTTTCTCTTATAAACCACCTTGTTATTCAAACCTTGACTTTTTGGTGCAGGAAAGGAAATTACTACATCCTTTGATTTTGAAAAGACACCTAAAGATTTCACGATCTTTCACTTGGACCTCTAAACTAGACGTTCATTTTTGACACCTCAACTTGTATTCAAGTGTGTCATTTTTACACTTGTTGTTGACTCATCATAGCATGTGGGCTACACGCATTTTGAGAGAGTGTGGGGGGTTTTTATAATTTTCTCCTCTATCTTCTCCTTCTTCGTCACTCTTTCTCCCTTTTCCACCATTTTTTTCCTTCATAGCTACGATACTTCATCAGCTTTCATTGTTGCTTTTAAATTTTCTTCACCATTAATTTCAATTTTTTGATATTAATGAATTCTTTCCATCATTCCTCAAACTTTTGATAAATTTTAATATTTTTTTATTGAGTTATATTATTAATTTCATTTATTTTCAATTTAGTGTCCCTCAATTTGATCCAATATACCACTTTTTTCAACAAAATTTTGCACAATTTGATTAAAGAATTCGTTTTTCTAATTGGATTTTGCTCTATTTCACTTGAGTGTCTTTTAATTTGATTGAAAATTTTATTTTCTCTACATATACATACATTGAGAGGAAGAGACCTCACCGGTAACAGTCATCTCAACGACGCCGACCATCACTAACGAGGTCGTCTCTATCATAACAACTGTGGAAAGACAATATCAACAGTAGCCTATAAAAATAAAATAACTCGACCTGCGTTTTGGTCCAATTTAATTTAATTAAATAACTCATTGTTCTACACATGAATTATCACAAAAAAAAGGGGAAGGAAATTTTGAGTGTGTGTATTCTGTGAAGGTCCACCAATAACATCCTTCTTTGAAAAGTTAAAATTTGAAATTTTAAGGATTTAAGGGGTGTGGATTGGTTAGAGAAGACAATATTGGGGGTGGGGTATTGAAGAAGATAATCTTTGGGTGGGAGGTGGGGGTGGAGGGGGGGGGGGGCATTGTAGCTGCATTTATAGAGGGGGAGTTTGGGGGGGGGGGGGGGGGGGGGGGTATGGCGTTGTGCATTTAAAGAAGATGACGTAGGAGGGCTGGGAGGGTTAATTTATTGATTTCTTTTTCTTTTTAATTTAAATTAATTATTTAAAAAATATTTTTTAGAAAAATGACAAATGTCATCATAGTATTTGTCACTTTACACGTCGGCAACGCGTGTAATACATTCCCGTTGTATATTTTTGTTGATTATGTAAAAAGTGCCAAAATAATACGTTGAAATACTAGTTGAGATACCTAAAATGAATAACGTCGATTTTAGGTGTCAAAATGAAAGATCGCTGCAACTTTAGGTGTTTGTCGATGGGTTTGGCCTTAAGGGATATGTTGAAATATGTTTAAGTCTTCAAAATGATGGGGCTAATGATGTACAGACATATGAAACGGTTGTGGCATGATATGTATGACTTGCTTTATAAAATTGCCTTGTCCCTTTTCCTAAGTCGCATGCCAATACTCGTCGTACTGACTGTCCGCGGATGCAACAATGTTTCATGATGTAGATTCAGAGGTATTTTTTCGTAATTCGGTGCAGCAGTAGGATTTTCTCAGGATAGCTGGTAGCAAGTGGTTAGCCCTTCAACTTTTAGAAAGCACTTGGTTTCTTTTATTTAGACTTTGACTATCTTGTTTTATGATATTGTCGGGGTCATGTTCCGACTTAGAATTTTTCATTCATGATGTTAAAGGCTTCGTAGATTGATGTAAACATATATCATTATGTCGTACTTCAAGATTTGTTTTTAAACTTGTATCTAAGTTGAACTTCTTATTTATAAGTCCATTTTCGCACCTTATTAGTGACTTTACTTGTGATGTAATGTTAAAGGGGTCTTTGTGGGTCAATGACTGCGATGCACATCACGTTCAGGACCTGGTTTAGGGTCATGACACATCTGCAATAGTGAATACCTAAACATGGACGTATAAAAGGACGATGTGTTAGATTACTCATGTGCTCGGGCGATCCACATCTGAACCACATTAAACACACAATACTGGGCTGACATCCTCCAGCGGATCAAGGAAAAATGACCATTGAACATTGGTTATTGTACTAGAGGTTCAGAATAACACTTTCCCATTGGTCAAAGACAGTCCTTGTATCCTATGAATAGCCGTCCTCTCCCCACACTATAAAAGATCCAATTATGTTTCTCTCTACCCTCGAGCAATAAAATATTAACTTTATTCTTTAGCTTTTTTCATTTTGCTTTGGATGTTTTTGTTGTTTCTCTTGTTATTTCGTTCGCTTAGTAAGTGCTCGCAATTATTATTCATTTAAGGTCAAAGAATCTCGGGCTACTCGTAAACTTTTCTTTATTACCTGTATTGTGATATTACTTCAGTTTATTTACTTCTTTTACAAGCTTGAGATACTAATAACAAAGCTAGAACCGTAACCCATATACGAATCTAACAATCCCAATATCATAGATCAACAAATTTAACACTTACACTAGGACACATAAAGGCCTCATTTGACCATAAAAAATACTTTTTTTCGGAGTTGGAGCTGGAGTCGAAGATAAAGTTGGAGTTGTGTTTGACCATGAATATAAATTAAAGTTGTTTTTGAAATTTCGTGAGAGAAGTATGAGTGAAAAAAGTGAAACAAGTAAAATTTGTTTTCACTTTTCCAAATAATTTTCTGGAATTGGAGTTAGAAAATTCATTGCCAAACGCAGCATGTTTTCACTAAAATGAAATAATTTTTCGAAAAAAATAAATAAATTTTTATGGCCAAACGGCTACAAAATTGACTAGGCAATTACATGCAAATTTATAAACACCATCGACGAGATCTTATGAAATATACAAAATGTACTTTGTTAAATAAGCCAATATACACAAATGATTTCGAAAAAATAAAATAAATTGAAAGAAATTTACAACTACTAGTTCTTTTTTTCCCAATAAACCCCCAGCAAGGCAGCAACTGTGTACCTTGTTAGCAGGAATTTCTATTTTTTCTTTTCTTTTTTCTTACAATCCTGCAAGTATCTCGCATCAGATTCTTCTTCATCCTCTGTTCAACACTTTTTCGCCTTTAATGCTTTTTCAGGATCTGATCTGAAATTTGATCCGTTCATTTTCATGATCTGGATCTGAAACCTCAATCACGAACCGTTTGATCATTTGTGTTTATATAAAATCTCAATTAGTTGAAATTGGTCACTGTTAGCTAAATTAGGGAGGAGGATCAATGGAGTGGGCAACGCTACAGCATTTAGATCTCCGGCATGTTGGCCGGAGTTCAAAGTCCTTACAGCCTCACGCCGCCGCATTTCATCCCACTCAGGCGCTTCTCGCCGTCGCCATTGGAAGCCATATAATTGGTACAAATTGAATCATATATGTTTTGTGTTTTTTTATTAATTAACTGTATGATGATACTGAATGTGTTTTAATTGGGCAGAATTCGATGCGTATACGGGAAGTAAGATTGCTTCCATTGATATTGGTTCGCCTGTTGTTCGTATGGCTTATAGTCCAACAAGTGGACATTGTGTAATTGCTATTCTTGAGGTTAGTTCATTAAATTTCCATTCTTTATGTTAAAACCTGCAAATGATAACACTTGTTGCGTTACCAGAATGTAGCTGTGGTGAAAGATCATGGCATTAGTCTCATTTGCTAACTTTGAATCCCCAATAACAATTAATTGAACAACTCCCATCTTTCCGGGATGGGAATAGTTTAATGGCTTTTCAGTTCTGAGTTCTCGAGAAAATGCTTTAGATGTTGATATACTCGCAATGGTTTAGAGCTTAAGTTTTATCGTAATTTGTTTGTTTATCGTAATCTGTTTGTATAGGAAGGGTGATCATTGATTAAATTTAACTACACGAGATTTTCATTTGCGCTGCGCAATTGAATACATACCTTTAGTTTTCTTTGTTTGACACAAGGGTTGGGAGATGGGCTGCTGGCATCTAGCATTCCACTGACAGTATCAGATATTATTCGCTTAGCTGTTTTTTTTTTCTTTACCTTATATAATGTTGTTTTCTTTTCGGTGGGTTGGCTCCGATAAGTTGTGGAAGTTTGTTTAAAAAGATGTTTGTTATACAGAAGGATTATCTACTTGGCTACAGTTAGGATGCCAATTTGGAGACGTGACAATAGTGTGTGACAACTTTCAGACAACCCCTTTTTCCTGGCATCAACCAATCAACAAAAGAACTGCATGTACTATAGTTTGGTATGGCATAGTAAGAAACTACAAAAGACATGCTACGAGAGTCATAAGGACGAAGATTTAATAGAGAAGGATAATCGAGCTGAGGCATGATATAATGGCTGTCTTCACTCTTCAGCACATTGAATCTCTATGTTTTTCTGTGTTTGGTCTCCATGTTTTTTTTATTTGTTATTCTTTGATAAGTCCCTTTTGTTATTTATTATATCCTGTACGATCATGCCTTTGAATTTCAACTCTATGTAGTCTTCTGTTATTGTGCATTTAAATCCTTTTGGTTTTCTTTTAATTATATAATTTTGTAACAACAAACGAACATAATATCCTTCTGGACATAGCAAACAGTGTTCTTCACATTGCTTATGATACTCTAGGTTCTTTTTCTCTTTGCAAGTAGATACCTTGAGATCAATGAAAAAGCTTCTCAGATTATACTTAATAGAAATTTTTTCGTATATAGAAAAACTTACTTTAATTTTTTTGTTAATTATGATAATATGTAATTATTGTTGTTACTGTTGTTGTTGTTGTTTCTTTCGTAGAAGACCACGAAGAAAGAAGCAAAGTGAACAGTTACAACGGCTAAACAATAGCATTTGAGCACTTGTATGAGAGCTCGAGGGAAAAACAGGGGTAGGAAGTTGTATAGGCTCGCCAAGGTGAGAGAAAGGAGAGCCCGTGATCTTGACCAAGTGAAGTGCATCAAGGGCGAGAATGGCAAGATTTTGTTAGAATCGTGTTGGATGAAGATGGGGACATGAATATCGTGTTGGGAGAGTTGGAGCAATCCAAGATTCATATAGATTTTGGGTATTTTAGGTGCATAAAGTATGTGGAGGTTGAGGGGGCGATCCGTAACATGAGGGTTTTTAAGAACACAGGTGAAGTGGGTATGAAGTGGCCGCCTGAGTCGTTTAATGTGCTTTCAGGACGACTAGAATACCAGAAGATTGGAGGTGGAGTATAATGACCCCTTGCACATGATATTCAAAACTACAATAACTAAGGTGTATCAAGTTGCTAAGTCACACTATGAATTTTTGAGACAAAGTGATAAACACGAGGATGAGGAGAGGTGTGGTCATCTTTGAGAACCAATTTGGATTCATGCCAGGGCAGTTACCTACAAAAGTCATTGACCTTGTAAGGAGACTGTTGGAGCAGTACGTGGATAGGAACAAAGACTTACATATTATGTTTATTGATCTAGAAAAAACATACGACAAAGTCCCCAAAGAGGTTCTACGGAGACGTCTAGAGTCCAGACGTGTACCGGTGGCTTACATTAGGGCAATTAGGACATGTACGAAGGTGCCAAAACCCTGGTAAGAACAATAGGAGGTGACTCAGAACACTTTCCGGTCGTGATTGGGTTGCACCAATGTTCAATCCTTAGTCCATTTTGTTTGCTTTAGTGATAGATGAATTTACGTAGCATATCTAGGGGGTAGGAGCCATAGTATATGTTGTTTGCGGATGATACAATATTGATTAATGTGATTCGCAAGGGAGTTAATGAGATGTTGGAAGTTTGGAAACAAACCTTAGTGTCTAAAAATTTTAGGTTAAGCATGACTAAGACCGAGAACCTGAAGTGCAAGTTCAATGACATGGCGCATGACGCGGAAGTGGAAGGGGAGATTGATCCACAAGCTATACTTAGGAGAAGTTCTAAGTGTTTCGAGTCCATAATATAACGTAAAGGGGAGATTGGCCAGGATGTCGTGCACTATATTGGAGCAGGGCGGGTGAAATGGAGGCTCGTTTTTGGGTCCTGTGTGACAAGAATGTGTCACCATGGATTAAGGATAAATTCTAGGAGTCATATATTCCGATAAGAGCTCTTATACCTCTTGATAATGTTAGCATGCACTTTTGTTATCCTCTTTGTCTGATGTATAAATTGTTGCTAATTAAAATTTGATAGTCGCATTTCTCCAGTATGAATTTCAATGGTTTCTTACTGTTGAGTTTAAAGCTCCAATGCTGTCACCTGTTCCTTCGTACTGCATTTGGGGTATTTGAACTTCGATATTGCTGTCATCAGTACTCCTTCTGCTATAATCTGGCATTTAGGAAAATTATACTCATGTTGCTTGCTGTTTATTGCAGGATTGTACAATGCGTTCGTGTGATTTTGATTCAGAGCAAACATGTGTTTTACATTCACCTGAGAAGAGGACAGAACGCATTTCTTCTGATACTGAAGTTCATCTTGCATTGACTCCTCTTCAATCTGTTGTATTTTTTGGTTTCCATCGTAGGATGAGTGTAACAGGTCTGTCAAAATTTTAGTTGGAGATCATGCGTGTACACACCTCTTTCATACATATTTAAGTAGTTTTCTTTTTTGTTTGCATTATTAAATTTAAAAAGTTAATTTTAGCTGATAACTGCTTCCTAGGATATGTGTTTTTGGTTAGAAATTTACTCATTATCTAAAAGCACCAGTGGTGTTATCATTTTAATTATATATAATAGATATTTCACCATCTGTGTGACGGTTTTTATGGACATGAGAGATGTAATCCAGCTATTGGGAGTTGCAGACACAAGCCAGAGTTGTATGGTGGTGTTGTTTCTTGTGTAATATGGATGTTGGGTTGCAGTCTTGGCAATTTTAGTCCTGAGAGCTGCATTGACTGTCCTGTGCTTTTCTGCATCTCGTTATAGTGATGTGCATTTTAAAAGAGTCCTTTGTCATCCATCAATTATGGTTGAGTCAATACTTGTTTCCTGTCAGTGCTACCACATTATCTCCATATTTCCTTAAGAGCGTTAGTAGCTTGTTTTCAACAACAACAAACCCACTATATTCCCACATAGTGGGGTCTGGGGAGGGTAAAATGTATGCAGTCCATATCACTATCTCCAAAGAAGTTAAGAAGTAGAGAGGCTGTTTCCGAGAGACCTCCGGCTCAGGACAACAGGATAGTAAATAGAGTCGTAATCAAACATGAAGCAAGATGAAATAACAGAGATACGACACCCACAAAGTAATACTATACACTAACAAACCAAAGACACACACCTCCTCCCCAAACCTCCTAACTAGAAACTCCAACCTATGTACAAAGCCCTAAGACTACTAGCCAAGCTACACCAAAGCACTCCTAACTACTGTCTATGACTCACCCACACACACTAGCCCGTCCTAATCTGCTTCCTCCATATCTTCCTATCTAGGGTCATGTGCTCTGTAAGCTGTAACTGCTCCATGTCACGTCTAGTCACCTCTCTCCAGTATTTCTTCGGCCTACTTGGCCTATCTCTACTCTGCCTAAAACCATCCAAGGCCAACCTCCTCATAACCTACGAACCGGGGCATCAGTGCCCCTCCTCATCTTGTTTATGTGGTTTAATCGAGTGACTGCAACATTTTACTACTTCCGCCTTTATCTCTCTTTTTACCCCCTTAATCAGATTATCTGAAGTTTTGATCTTTATCTCCTCTCCTCTGTATATTTTTCAGATCTAATCTTTAAGTCAATCAGCATCATTCACAACATAATTCCCTTATAGCTAAAGCCACTGACAAATACAAATGGTAGTTGATGCTATATAGGCTGAAGAAATGAGTTGATGGAGGCATTGACATTTGTTCTGGTTTACTCGGGATGAGGTCTTTTGTCCTTCTGGATTCCACTCATGCTTTCAAGCGTTTATCCCTGAAATTCAGCAGCCTCCTTTCCTTCCACATCATTCTTTTCTTTGTATGCCCATAGCCCATTTTAAAAAAAAAAAGAAAATAACACAGTTAAACTTAGTCAGAACCTAGTAGTTTGTGAAAATGTCTTGTTGTTTGCAAAACTTTGGAGACTAGGGTTTAACCCCAACTGAGATACAAAGCGCCGGGTGATTGCTTCCCATTTATCTATGCCTTGGTGGACAAAGTTACACTGCACCTGTGATGGTGGATGGTAGCAGGTAGCTGGTGGAATAGTCGAGGTGTGCGCAAGCTGGCTAGGCACCACCGTTGTTAAAATTTTTTTTGTCATTTGCTATGTTTCAATGGTTAAATGCTAGTTTTAGAGCAATTTTTCGTTCTTGCATAGCTACTTTATTGCAAGTGTTTCTGATCCAGTTCTCTCCTTGTGTAGTGGTTGGAACTGTGGAAGGTGGGAAGGCGCCAACAAAAATAAAGACAGACCTGAAGAAACCTATCGTCAATCTTGCTTGCCATCCTCGGCTCCCTGTTCTGGTAACACGTTTAGTGCAATTGAAGCTTTCCATTTCATGATTGACTGGCTAAGTTTGTGTCTGCCAATTTGATATGACCTTTTATCCCTCCATTTTGACTTCAGTATGTGGCTTATGCGGAAGGCTTGATTCGAGCATATAACATCCATACATATGCTGTACATTACACTTTACAATGTGAGATTTGAAAGAGTCCCTTAATATATTATCTCTTTAGTTGGATAGTTTGAACTTAGTGGAACCTTGCATGAAAGCCCATTTGTTTGCCATATATAGTGGATAACACTATCAAGCTGGTTGGTGCTGGGGCATTTGCATTTCATCCAACATTGGAATGGCTTTTTATTGGAGATAGACGCGGTACTCTTCTTGCATGGGATGTATCAACTGAAAGGCCTATGATGATTGGAATGTAAGTGATGTACAATTCAGCTCCGGCTGACTTTACATTTCATACTTCACACTTCCCGCGTTCTTAATGTTTTCTGATGCATTATCATATCTAGCTCAGTGTTGGACTTTTGCAACCTACATGCCAGTTCTATCTCCCTGAATTTTCTGACTAATGTTGCAGTTCCTTCTATGAAAGCTAACCGACAACTCAGTCTTATTTAATAGTTATATTGCTTTCACTAAGATCTCGTTTTCATTTTGAAGTATGTTTTCTTAATAAGTAATATGTGCATGATAAATAACCCCTGAATTCTGGAAGGAAATGTTGAGTAAAATTCGACACCTGAATGGGTTCTGAATCATGTATTTTGCTGATTAAACTTGGGAGAACCAACTCTGACAATTATAATTCCAATTGTTGAAGTTCCAATTTCTGATGTTAAATATTGATATTTTACATTTCTTTCTCATAGGTGGATTATAATTTTTAATGTTTTGCTTGCAATAACAGTACACAAGTTGGTTCTCAACCTATCACATCAGTTTCTTGGCTGCCAATGCTGCGATTGCTGGTCACATTGTCCAAGGATGGAAATATTCAAGTGTGGAAAACAAGGGTGGTACTGAATCCCAACAAGCCACCCATGCAAGCAAACTTTTTTGAGCCTGCTGGTACACTCCGATTTCTTTGAATCCCCTGATGAACTTGTCATGAGATCATCTTGGTGAAGTTGTTTGACATGAATGTGGAGTGCCTAGTACACCTCAATTGTTTTAAGAGGCTTGAGAGGCAGTAAAGATTTTTAAATGAGCTGTTCAGATTTGGTGGTAAAAATATAGGTCGATCTTAAATTTAAATTTTCCTTTTGAGGTGTTTTTACTTGTAGAGGGAGGAGGTGTTTTTACTTGTAGAGGGAGTTCCTCTATGGTGTTACAAGCTGGATTAAAGGATTTCTTCTGTAGTAGGAGAAAGAGCAAACTGATTTAGCTTGATAGATAAACAAAAAGTTCATATTTGAAAGTTCAGGCTCTTTTTGGGTGAGGTGAGTTATAAGCAAATCTATTCTAACAGTAAAGTTGTCCCACCATGAGCTATAAGTCATGGGTTTGAACCGTGGAATCAACTATTGATGCTAGTGTCAGGGTAGACCGCCTACATTACACCCCTGCAGTGTGGTCCTTTTCCAAACTTCGCGTGAATGTTGGATGCTTTATGCATCAGGCTGTCCTTTACCATTCCTACAGGGACATCAAATTGAAATGATAGAGAGACCCCTATGCAAGGATGACACAACCAAATTGTGAAATAGTCCTTATTTGATTGATCAAAATTTAGAACTAACATTCAAATAGTACTCATTTTCGTTGTTTTATTTGATCTTTTTTCCATTTTGAGAACATGAAAAGGGACAAAAAGTGTTTTCCACTTATAAATTGCAAATATTTTAAATAACTTCAATTACTTTAAAGATACAAAATTCATTTGTGAAGTCATATTTAGTACGTTATGTTGTATTTTCGGGATTGAACCAACTACTACCAGTTTATGTGACCCTATTTTCGTATTTGTTCGTTCCAAAAAGGAACGATCCCATCAAAACTTGGAAACAAGTTAACTCAAACTTTTTATTTTATCCTTTTTGAGAAGCTTATAGCCACAAAATTGTTATGGCATGTTTAAGACCACAAGTTTCAAGTCTTATAACTAGAAAATGTCACGGTTAACACAAGTCTCAAAAGTTTTTTTGTTGTTTCTTAAAACTCTGTGCCATTCAAATAAATTTGTATAAAATTGAAATGGAGGGAATATATGTTTTTTTCTTTCTACTGCTTCCAACAACATATGTATTTCACATTAGAACTTTAATCTCTATGTCAGTAAAGACAGAAGGAATACCTATTTCCTGTTTTACTTGTTTCTTTGTGATCCTTTCTTTGGATGCTATGTGTTGATAAGTTAACTGCTTGATTGCAGCAATTGAGTCCATGGACATCCCTAGAATTCTATCTCAGCAAGGAGGAGAAGCAGTTTATCCTCTTCCTCGGATCAGGGCTTTAGAAGTTCACCCGAAATTAAATCTGTCTGCATTGCTTTTTATGGTGAGTTTTTCAATTTATGTCACGTATCTGTGATTTGTGTTGACACTCAGGACGCATCTATGTTTGTTTACAGAGTCTGAATGGTGCTGACAATAGAAAAATTAGAGCTGCTTTTACTAGGGATGGAAGGAAGCAATTATTTGCAGTTCTGCAAGGTGCAAGGGGATCTTCAGGTATTTTAAACTAAGAATTTTGCTGTGTGCTTTATTTCTTAAGGTTATTAGATTTCAATATCATTCCTTTTTTTAAATTAGGTAAAAGTATTTCATTTATAAACAAGGCCAGATGCTGGACGTTGTTCTATACAACTAGGAACCTACCCCAAAAGAAAATTGAGTTTTTGAGTTTGGTCAACTCTTAATGCGACCACACAAGGTCCTTATAGGGTATGTTTTTTCGTACAGGACTAAGCGTTTCTGTATTCTTTCTATTTTTGTATAGCATATGTTTCGGAAGGGGAGTCCGAGAGCATCGAAACTTTACCAAAAAGAAAAAAAAGCAATATGTAATCCAATTATGGTGTTTTGGTATAAGCGTACTTTAAATGTGGTTATAGGTGGTCTTGTGATCACACTGATGTAGATGTGGTACAATGTGATCTGTGTCTTCATCTTGTTGTTCTAACTTTATGGTCCTGAACAGCATCTGTCTTGAAGGAAAAGCTCTCAGCCCTTGGTTCATCCGGAATATTAGCTGATCACCAACTTAAGGCGCAGCTGCAAGAACATTATTTGAAAGGGTGAGTTAAGCTTTAGCGTTGTTCACTTGCTATGGTAACATTCAGGATACCCAAGTTGTGACTTGTAAGCTACTGATTCGTTGTTGCATTTTAATTTCTTCTCTTTTGGATTTGGTATTTTAAGTGAACCAATAAAAATGTTATTATCTAACTGTTGTTAAGAACATTTTCTCTTCATACGGTTTTTCAGCTAAGGAGGGTGGGTTAGTAATTGGGTGTTCAAAAGCGACAAGGGATGACATAACCAAATTGTTTCCTGAATTCTAAACCAACCAAAGAATATCACGGAGCAATTCAACCTTCAAACCGTAATTCTTGCTTACAGTATTCTTTTCATTCATTCAGTTCTAATCAATTATGCTTGTTTTCCTGAATGTTTTTCGATTCAAAAGATTTCTAAACTGCAGTAAAGGAAGTGTACCATCCATTATGTTTAAGTGGTGCTGAGAGGTTAAATTGCACTTCTCATCACTAAACTAAGCTTAAGTTACCATTAGATAGCACAATGGAAGATACACAGGAGTGTCAAAGTAGAAAGTAGAAAATAGATCTTGACTTCCGAAAAGATAACCACACTGCAGAAGAGATGATACCTAATTTGGTAGAGTGGTTTTCTTGTCTTCTTGGTGGTGTAAGGCTGTAGGCATCTTCCGTCATATTTTCTTGACTGATCTTTGGTGAGGTTGAAGACCTTGGTATGCTTAATTTATTTCTTGTAGCCTAAGGACTTAATTTATTTCTTGTAGCCTGAGGACATCTCATCTTCATGTCTTTAGTCTTATTCTATTTTAGACATCTAATAAATGTCCATTGATTAATTATATATTGCAATCAGTTTATCAGCAATGTACTGGTAACCTACTTACCACTCATCATTCGTAGAGTGTAGCGTGTCCGTTTGTCATGTTTATCCATTTTGGCAACTCTAGTACTTTGAATAGAATACTTGATCTTTGGTTGTAAATAGCGATTGTACTATGAGGTTGTGTTACTTCTCGTTGAGAATTTTTGTCGGTTCACTATTTTTTCACATAGTCTACTTGTTTAATCTTAAATTTTACCACTTCGATATTTGAGATGCCGCAAGGTTTTTACAACTAATGTTTGGTTAATTTTCTTGTGTCAGACAAAGTCAGCTCACAATTTCGGATATTGCAAGAAAAGCTTTTCTTTATAGCGTAAGCCATTTTCTCTTTGGTTCTCAATTTTTTACGTTTGGAAAGTATGGCCTATCTTATATAAATCTCTCCTAATATTTGAGGAGGCTACAAAAATACTAGGTGATTTCTTTCCATCCATCTAAACGTCCTAAACTTTGGTTGACAAAGTTACCTTATGTATCGGTGGGACGTAGCATGTACCTTGTGGAATGATAAAGTGCATTCAAGCTGACACCCACACCGTAATTATCAAAGAAAGGATTGAGGAGATTAATTGATTGGTTGAAAAATAATACTTGCCTTCTTTATGATAGAAAATAATGGAATCATTTTCATACCGTGAAACCAACAATCTTTCTTCACAATGTGTGAAGAGCTGCATTGTTAGCTAATAGTGGGTTAGGGATATGCAGGTTGGCGGCGGCATGTAATAAGAAGGGCATTATTGTTGTGCGTCTTGGGGATGTTAAATTATTACAACAGAATGCATTTGTAATGACATATTGAAGTAAAAGTAAGGTCTTTCATATCTATGAATTGGAGTTGCTAAGAAAATAATCGTTAGATGTAGCTCTACTCCAAAAGTTAGCTCATGAGATGAGGATTACCGAACATCTATCTTATTAGGAGATATTAATTCACTCCCTCAACCAATGTGGACATGCGAACCCCACGCATGCCCAAAGGCTTGACATTTGGAGCGTTGGACTATATAATTTGGGAGTTCAATATTGGGTAAGTCAAGGAAAAAGATGTGTTTGATTCTGAGTATTGTTCAGCACAAAATTTAGCTCATGAGGTGAGAATTGTTCAAAATCATATAAAGAGACAATGTATTCCCCAATCAATGTGGGGTACTCTAATAGGAAGGAAGGTCCACTTAATTTTTGTTATGGTAGAAGTCTTCGAAGCATCACCATATAATTTTTAAGTTATTATTGAATCTTGAAGTAATTGGTAAAGTTGCTTTCATGTGATCAGGAGATCACGGGTTCAAGCCTTGGAAACAGCCTCTGGCAGAAATGCAAGGTACGGCTGCGTACACTATACCCTTGTGGTGGGGCCTTTCCCCGGACACCGCGCATAGCGGTAGCTTTAGTGCACCGGGCTGCCCATTGAATCTTTGTAAAAAGTAGAAAGTTATAAGAATGACCGCTGCACCTTTCAACACTTCTCATGAGGTTTCTGAGGGAAAAAAAGAGTTTTATTGAATTGTGTGTACTATGTACCTTCTCATTTTGAAGTTCTTAAAATGAGACATTACTTTATATAATTATGTCCTTAAAATGCCTCTTCTGGTACTGTTTATCTTTTATCTTGAGCCAATCATGTGAGAATTTTTATGACGTTCGGTAGTGATACAAGATGTGCCCGCTATTGTACGATGTTGAATGCGTGTTTCCTGATTTCAAAGTTTAAGCATGAGAGATTTGACACATTTCATTTTAACTATGTTTTTAACCAACCATCAACCAGGAAAATAAATATCCTTTTGGATAAATAATTAGTTAATGAAGTGTTAATTGAAATTTGTATACCACGTAGATTATGACAAATTTTTGCATTTTGTTAGCTCCCTGATCCTAGAGTAGACTGTTTATATTATGGAGCTAACTCAGTTTTGTTGTTGGATGCAACATCTTTTGTAATTTGGCATCTACTTAATTTCATCGATGAAGCGATTTATTTCACCAAAAAAAGAACTTTAAAACTTGATTTGAGTGGTAGTTCCATGCAAGCTATATTATACACATAGTGTATAAATCAGTCTTTATCATATCATCAACTCAATAGTTGACCTTCGTCGTTTTGCTGAATCCAATTGTTGTGTTACAAATGAAAAGATTTTGTGCTGTTTAGGAAGTTATTTTTAAATTTGAAAGCACAAAAAACTACAAGGTCTATGGGGCTTGAAGCAAAAAGCGTGAAATGAAGTGCATAGTTTACAAAATTTAAAAGAAATACTGAATATTCAATCAGTACTTTCATAGCCAAATTGCGGTCAAATAACTAATTTCAGCATGCAATATGTAAATAATGACGACATTAATTGAACTCTTCAAAGTTTAATTTAAAGGACCAGTCACGTTTCACTGGGACCACTTTGGGCCTCATTGTTCAACGCGTAGATTCCTCTGAAGTCTAAAGCATATAGTTAACCAATGAAATGATAACTCTCGATTTATGCTGCTTTCTCTCTTTTAGCAATGAAGCAGTGGCTTATAGTGGCCTTGGCCTAAGCAGCCGCATTGTAGACATAGCTGTAGCCTTGGTGTTAAATGTAGGATCCCAATGATCTTCACAGTAGTTCTCTTTACACCTGCATATTCTAAGTAATTCTTATTCTTGTGTTGAGTTACTCGCGGTGAAGCTTTTAAAGGGGGTATATTAGGTGTTGTTTGAGATATTTAGATATCTTTGGTTGCTTTCAGTCATCTGTTCTAACTATTTGACATTGTTAATTACACGGATCTTGTCTAGCTTAACCAGTGAAGTTAGTTCATGAAGTGATAATTGTTTAATACCATATAAAGAGACTACAACCCATTCCCTCGACTAATTTGAGACTCTTAACAGCCCCACACTTGTACGGATGGATAACATAACATGGAGGTCCAACATTGGATTACTTAACAGCAAGATTGGTCTTGCTAAATACCTTGTCAAGAAAAATAGACCTTGGACTTTAACCCAAAAGCTAACTCATGAGTTAATAATTTCCAAAACCATATAAAAACACTCCAATCATACCTTCAACCAGCTATTTGGACTCTTAACCGACATATAATCTATGAGCATGAGGTATACTTTATGTTTTTGTTTTCTTTCTTTTTAAATAATTAAATGCTTTGTATTATCTTTTACCATCGAGATGGTGATTCAAATACTACTCTCATTGTCTAAGGTGGAAATTGTCAAACCGTGACATGCACCCAAATTCACACATATTACTCTGCACCTTACTATTGAACCAAAGAAAGCTCTGGGGGCAGAATATATTTGGGGAACTGCATAATAACTAGATTAAAATGGTTTGCCTAAAAATACTGAAGATCAATATTAAAGACCTTTGGAAAAGATTTTTAAGTTTAAACCATTATGTAAATAATTTGACTCAAAAAAAAAAATCCGTTAATGTAAATAATAACAGAAAAAACTAGACCTTACCTTCAAAAAGGGAAAAAACTAGATATTACTTTTGAAATAGAAGGATTATTAGTTGTAAGGTCAAATTGAAACTTACTTTTTGAGGGAAGAAGTCAATAATATAATAAAGTCACCTTATGAATTTATTTTGGCAGCATTTTATGGAAGGTCATGCAAAGACTGCTCCAATTTCTAGGTTACCTCTCATCACAATCCTGGATACTAAACATTATTTGAAAGATGTCCCTGTTTGCCAGGTGATTATTATCAACTATTTAAGTTTCTACCCTCTTCACATGGTTTTGATTGACGTAGCCTCTAATAAGCTATCTTGTGCAGCCTTTTCATCTGGATCTAAATTTTTTCAACAAAGAGAACAGAGTTCTTCACTATCCTGTCAGGGCTTTCTATGTAGAAGGCTCAAACCTTATGGCATACAATCTGTCTTCTGGAGTTGAAAATATTTACAAGAAGCTTTACGCATCGGTAATACTTAATTGTTGTTTTAAGTTAGTATGTTGAAGCAGTATACTTCAGCATTACTATTGCACTTCTGTAACTGACAAATTAATTTTTCTTCCAGATTCCTGGAAATGTGGAATTTCATCCGAAGTACATTATTTATGGTAAAAAGCAGCACCTATTCCTCATCGTTTATGAGTTCAGTGGCGCCACAAATGAAGTGGTTCTTTATTGGGAAAATACAGATTCCCAGCTTGCTAATAGCAAAGGAACTACGATTAAAGGTTTTCACCATCTGTCAGAGCTTTTAGTTTTGGCTTCTTAACATGTAAAGAAGTTCTGTCATAGCATATTAAGGGATCAAGTAATGAGTTTACTCTCCTTTGCCATGTTCCAGGTCTAGACGCTGCCTTTATTGGGCCTAATGAGAATCAGTATGCAATTCTTGATGAGGATAAGACTGGGCTGTCCTTGTATATTTTGCCTACAACTGCTCTACAAATTTTAGATGAAAAGAATGGGGCGATTGATCAAAACCAGTCTACTGATGCCGATGGTACCAGTAAGGGTCCAATGCAGTTTATGTTCGAAACTGAAGTTAATCGCATCTTCTCAACTCCTATAGGTATGTGAGGAAGGGGTCTCATGAAATGTATTATGTAATCTGCTGTGGGATTCCTGATCCAAATATTTTGATTTTGTAGAATCAACTTTGGTATTTGCTTCCCATGGTGATCAGATTGGCTTAGCAAAACTGGTTCAAAATTACCGCCTCTCAAATGCTGATGGCCATTACATATCAACAAAGGCGGAAGGAAGAAAATTTATCAAATTGAAAGTAAATGAGATTGTCCTCCAGGTAAATGGTTTGGGTTATGTTTCTCTCTATTGAGTCTAGTTTAGTCTAGTTTAACGAAGTTCCAGTACAAGAATTAGCAGCTGCACATATTGAGTCTCGTTCCTAATTGTTATGGGTTTTCTCCCAAGAACTGCTTTTTTCTCAAGTATGATATATTACAGGTGCAATGGCAAGAAACTCTCAGGGGCTACGTTGCTGGTGTATTGACCACACATAGGGTGCTTATTGTTTCGGCAGATCTAGATATACTGGCATGCAGTTCTACAAAGTTTGACAAAGGAATTCCTTCAATATCCTTGGATGCATTCCTTTTATTGTTCCTGACTTCCTGTTATTTTTACTGCCTCTTTACAATCTTTCTGTAGGCTATTTTATATTTGCTGGGATTCTTAACTTCTTGGCTACTATAGATCTATTCTATGGCTTGGGCCTGCACTTCTTTTTTCAACTGCCACTGCTGTTAGTTTGCTTGGATGGGATGGCAAAGTGAGGACTATACTTTCAATTAGTATTCCTAATGCAGGTGGATACTTAAGTCTTGCTCCAAACTTCATGTACATGCTTCCATGAGTAGGGGCTATCCTGATCTACTTGTTTTTCTGTTGGATACATCGTTTTTCGTGCAATCTTGGTTGCTTAACTTCTTTGCCTACATGGCATCCTTGTGCAGTACTGCTTGGAGCTTTGAATGATCGGCTGCTGCTTGCTAACCCGACAGATATAAATCCTAGGCAAAGGAAAGGAGTTGAAATTAAAAACTGTCTTGTTGGACTTCTTGAACCTCTCCTTGTTGGGTTTTCCACAATGCAACAACATTTTGAACAGAAGCTTGACCTCTCAGAGATCCTATATCAGATAACCTCAAGGTTTTACGCTTTTAGTGTGGCATCTTTAGTTTCTTTCATGCTGCTTAAGTGTTTGTTCTGATTGTACTATTCAGTTCTTTCTTGGTGCTAACATTTATAATATATTGCAAACCAGGAAATGTATTGACTCAAGTAGTTTTAGTTTTTGGATGTTTTGTCGAATGAATCACCTTGTTTTAGCTAACAAAGTTGATTCTAGAACATTTGATAAGTTCAGTTAGTAGTATTATGTAAATATGTAAAGACAGCTAGAAGTAACTTGTGACATTTCAAATTCCTTTTTGTATCAGATTTTACCCTCAAACATTACTTTTTTCTCATTTTTCTTCCTTAATCAGCATGGTTTTAACAAAGATTAACTGCTAAGATTTTTGTGGATCACTCCGCTCTTAGAATATTGCAGTGTGGAAATGGGTTGTCTTGTTATATTGTCTTTGAGCAGTCCTCACTCCTTGAGCTAACATTTGGGTTGAGTTAGGTCCAATGCTAATTTCTTATCATGGGATCAGTGCTAGGCCATTCCTATTCTTTCGTTTACCCAATGCTGACCCAATGTTATGTTGTTCACACGCTAGATATCCAGTCCTGGGCTGAGGGAGAGTGTTAAGGTGTCCCATATTGGTGGAGGAAATGAGTTGTTGTTTGAGGTTATGAGGACAATTGCCAAAAGATGCAAGAATTGAATAGTGGCTAGAGAAATGTCTTTAGGAGTTTCGTAGGTTAAAGTGTGTTTAGAAAATTTCAGTGGATTTTGAATGTGAAAGATCTGATAAATAGGATAAAAGAAAATCTGCTGGATGCATGCGACAATTCTGAAGAACTCAATTTTAACTTGATTCCACAAGTTTTTGCTAAAAAAGGTCACGAGTCTTCTTGGAACTTGGAATCTATCAAAAATCAATCAATTATGCCCAAACCTAAACTAGTCAATCTCTAAATGGGTCCATTTCATTTCATTCTCGGAAATTGCTCTATAATGAGATTCAAAAGATGTAAATATATCGTATATTTTGGTGTGTATATTTCAGATTTCTTTAATAGTTGAGTACAAATGGGAGAGGGGAAGGTACTTGTTCTACATGATGGCAGTTTTCTTGTTGGTTTTTGGTTTTAATTTTACTATGAATGCTTGCACAAAAGCTTGGTACGGGAATATTTGACTGTTTTGTGGCTTTTTGTATATGAAGGTTTGACAGTCTACGAATAACTCCAAGATCTCTTGACATACTTGCTAGAGGTCCACCAGTTTGTGGTGATCTTGCCGTGTCATTATCCCAGTCAGGCCCACAATTCACTCAGGTAAATTTTTTTTAGCATTTTCCATTGTGTTTCATCTTTTGCTCGTTCGGGGTGAGGAGGAGAGACTGGAGGAGGGATGTAAAAGTGGATAAAAGTTAATTATGGATAAGAAAAAGTTATTTAAGGATAAGAGTTACTTCTCTTGTTTGGTTTGGAAGTTAAAGAAAAGTTGAAGTTAATGTGGAGTGTCAGGTACCCCACCATGTTAGCTAGCATTTGAAGCCCTCCAGAAGTTGATGGGGAGGTTGCAGTGCATCACTTTTGCTTTCTGCAGATGTAGTATAAAACTTGAAATAACTCATCAGTACTTTACCTCCCCCCAACACCCAATTGTATGCAGAACCATATGTAGTGTTAAGTTTGCATTGTCTTTGTGTTAATATTTGGTAACCTGAATAGGTATTGAGAGGTACCTATGCAATCAAGGCGCTCCGATTTTCTACTGCATTGTCTGTCTTAAAGGATGAATTTTTGCGCTCAAGAGATTATCCAAGATGCCCCCCAACTTCACATTTGTTCCAGCGCTTTCGCCAGTTGGGATATGCTTGTATAAAGTATGTAATCGTGGCAATGTCTTATAATTCTGTTTGAATTGTTTAAAGTTATATGCTCTGTCCTTGAATTCATTTCATCCTGACTTTGCTGTTTGTTGTTCTTTTTTGGCTTTGGTGCTTGACCTGCTTGGACTTTTCCTACAATTTGCAGCTTTCCGCTCTCTTTATTGATAAGCTGTAATCAAACATCACTTAGACTATGACACTACGTGTTCGTGGTTCCAATTAGAATATCATACTTGGAGATTTTCTTCTTGCTTTTCACCTAGTTATTTATATTTTTATTTATCTCAGCAATGTAACTATTTTGTATGTGGTAAATATTTGCTTAGCTATATAATTGTTTTGCACTTGGAGTAGATTTTTTGCCATCACTTCTGTTAATTAGTGACGTCTGCTTCTTTTTTTCTCATGAAATTAAAAATCTATTAATTTGGTGGAGAGATACCGCGCATATAAGTTCTATACAGGTTTTTGATTCAGTAGGATAGGTAATATGACTGAAATGTGAGACTAGGTTCAGGGTGTGACTTATGTGCTCATGTGACAACAGCAGCAGCTACTTGTTGGTTTTTAAAATTGATGGCTACTTTTGGAGTGTTGCTCAACTAGACCTGTTTTTATCATCGACCATGTTGGAGATTATGCTGCTTAAAATATGTTTGGAAAAGTGGTCTATTGTGAATTGATAAGATGCAATTTCTATTTTGATGATGTTTGCAGTTTGTTTTCATCTGTGTCGTCGATTAAGTTAAATATTTTACGTACTTTCACACATCCATCTTTTGGACAACTCACAGGGAGATTCATGCATATCTATGTTGTCGTTCTAGTTAATTATTTGCAATACTTTCACATTTCCAGCATTTAGATAACTCTCAGGAGACACATACAAAATTGATATGATCATATCTTGTTTCAGCATTTTTTTATTCATTCTTATATGGGATTATAATGTGAGATTGCAGATATGCTCAGTTTGACAGTGCGAAAGAAACTTTTGAAGTCATATCAGACTACGAAAGCATGCTCGACCTATTTATATGCCACCTCAACCCAAGTGCAATGCGGCGACTAGCACAGAAACTAGAAGATGAAAGTGCAGATTCAGAATTACGACGATATTGTGAAAGGATCCTTAGGGTGCGCTCAACTGGGTGGACGCAAGGTATCTTTGCAAATTTTGCGGCTGAAAGTATGGTTCCCAAAGGACCAGAATGGGGCGGTGGTAATTGGGAGATCAAGACACCAACCAATCTGAAGAGCATTCCTCAGTGGGAGCTTGCTGCTGAGGTGATGCCATACATGAGAACCGATGATGGTACCATTCCATCAATTATCACAGATCACATAGGTGTTTATTTAGGTTTGATAAAAGGAAGAGGTAGCGTCGTGGAAGTGAGAGAAGATAGTTTGGTGAAGGCATTTAAAGCTGAAAGTGGTGAAGACAAGGTAAATGGACCTCAAAAGTCTATAGTTGCATCGACAGCTAACCAATCCAAAGGGTTGCCTGAGGGTGAAATGTTAATGGGACTAGAAAACCTTGGCAAGAAAGTCACCAGTTCTAGTGTGGTAGATGAGCAAACAAAAGCAGAAGAAGAATTCAAGAAATCACTGTATGGACCTGCTGCTGACGGTACCAGCAGCGATGAAGAAGAAACATCAAAATCGAAAAAATTACACATAAGAATTCGAGATAAACCTGTTACATCTGCTACAGTGGATGTGAACAAGATAAAAGAAGC
Source organism: Capsicum annuum (assembly GCF_002878395.1). Lineage (NCBI taxonomy): Eukaryota > Viridiplantae > Streptophyta > Magnoliopsida > Solanales > Solanaceae > Capsicum > Capsicum annuum. The sequence continues at coordinate 146,500,836 of NC_061112.1, read as the reverse complement.
CACAAAACAGTTGGGCCTGCCGATCAGTAGAACAAAGTCATTAACTGGTTCATCGCCAGATCTTGGCCTCCTTGTACCTCAACCTTCTTCGGCAACCAGTGGACCAGTCACAGCTCCAGTGGTTTCTGCATCTGCTGATCCTTTTGGAACAACTTCATTGACACAATCTGCATCTATACCGAATCTTGCTCCTAAGGCAGTGGGTGCTGGAGTTGCTGCAGGGCCCATTCCGGAGGACTTCTTCCAGAATACTATATCATCCGTCCAGGTTGCGGCATCATTGCCTCCTCCTGGGACCTACCTTTCTAAGCTGGATCAAAATTCTCAGGTTGCTGAAGCCACTAAAATGCAACCTAACCAGGGTAGTGTAGCTGATGTTGGTCTACCTGATGGTGGTGTCCCCCCTCAATCTACTCAACAGCCTGTTTCACTTGAGGTGGTGGGTCTTCCTGATGGTGGTGTTCCTCCGCAGCCCTTCACTCAACCTCCTGGCCTACAAACTCATGTTCAGATGTCAAAACCTCCCGTGTCCAACCAACCTCTTGATCTCAGTTCTCTTGAAGGTCCAGGTTCAGGACAACCTTCTGCACGTCCACCTTCTCCTCCAAAAGCTGTGCGTCCTGGACAAGTAAGTGTACTTTTCCACTCTTTTAAATTGTTAGGAATTTGATGGTACCAGACTATGTCCTGTTCCTGCTTCATATTGAACTTGTCTGGATCATTAGTATTAACTGGAAGATTGATGGTAAGCACTAAGATTTTTGTTATTTCTATGTGTAAATGATAGTACATAAGAACGAAAATTGGCCATTTGAATGGTATACATGTTGATAGTAGTATTAAGAATTTTTTAGGACTACTTTGCGTTTCTGGTAACTGTAAAATTCAGCAGAGATGGTTTATTTATATATCTAAGAGTTGGGTCCTGTTGTGAGATTCTTCACCAAGTTGGTGAAGCTGTTATGTAATGCCTAGTTGATATTTCTGGTTTACTGGAGTGTAGGAGGTACAGTAAGGCCTCAGGATAGGACCCTTACTCAATTACTAATGTTAGGATAGGACCCTTACTCAATTACTAATGTTCAGTCGTCTGTTGTCATTGGTTCATGCCTTCATGGTTGAATATCGAGCGTTCTAGTAAGAGAAATTTGACCAATTTTGGATATGATTAATTTGGCCAAAGAAGGCAAATCCCTTCTACTAGAACATACAAATATGTCCCAACTCAGAATCCTCATCATTTTCTTACAATTTGCCATTTTCTTTGTCATAGGTTCCTCGTGGGGCTGCTGCTCCACTTTGCTTCAAGACTGGTCTTGCCCATCTTGAGCAAAATCAGCTGCCAGATGCATTATCTTGTTTTGATGAAGCTTTCTTAGCCCTGGCTAAGGATCAATCTCGTGGTGCTGACATAAAAGCTCAAGCCACAATATGTGCACAATACAAAATTGCAGTCACTCTGCTTCAGGTACTTGAGCGTTTACCTAATAGCTAGTCTTTTACATTGCCAAATGGACTATTTGACTCTCTGTATCTTGGTGAATTGGCTCATAGCTGGGAGAGAAACAGTTCTCTACGTTTTACTTTACCATACCCCTGATTATATCCCTATTAGTTGATGTCACATTTTTTTTGGTAATATACTGCATTAGAAATTATCAAGCAAATCTACACAGCTCCTAATACAAGTTGCTGGCTTCCTTCTTTAATCATAAAGGACAGATATTCACACTTTTTATATTTAAGCATTCAATAAATTTACTGAGATTTGCAAGTGGAAGTACCAAAAAGTGCACAACTGTACTTTTAGAAGGTTAAACATGTTTAGCCATGTAACACAATGCCCTATAAGAAAAGTAGGAGTCCAGCTATAACATTTCCCCTCCGCTCTTGTGTTTCATTCGAAAATGCTGTTGATTTCAACTTTTCAAGATAATTTTCGCATTAGTATTTAATGTAGCAAACCCACTGGCTAGTTTTGTTTTGTCCCTACAGCATATGCAGCAGGTAGTTTCAGATAGCCTTTTTAAACCAATAGGATGAGGAGAGGGAGGGGAAGGGAGATCTATTTACCCCTGTATGGGTGACTAAAGTATAAAGTTAAGCTTCACTACAGAAGAGAACCTTTGCTTTCTAGCCAACAGTAACATTGAGCAAAATATCACTTGGTTTCAATTTAGGTTCTTGTTTTGTTTGGATGGGTGGCTTTAAGTCCTTTGTTACTCCACTGCAGGAAATCAGCCGACTGCAGAGAGTTCAGGGCCCAAGTGCAATCAGTGCGAAGGATGAAATGGCACGATTGTCTAGACACTTGGGTTCACTGCCTCTTCTCGCTAAGCACAGGATAAATTGTATTCGAACTGCTATCAAAAGGAACATGGATGTCCAAAATTATGGTTATTCCAAGCAGATGCTTGAACTTCTATTATCTAAGGCCCCTCCTGGCAAGCAAGACGAATTGAGGAGCTTGGTTGACATATGTGTTCAAAGGGGCCTTTCTAACAAGTCAATTGATCCACAAGAAGATCCATCCCAGTTCTGTGCTGCTACGCTTAGCCGCCTATCAACCATTGGTTATGATGTCTGCGATCTATGCGGGGCCAAATTCTCTGCTCTGTCATCACCTGGCTGCATTATTTGTGGTATGGGAAGCATTAAAAGATCAGATGCACTTGTAGTTCCTGTTCCCTCTCCATTTGGCTGAAGTTACCTGTTGATTTCACTAGCTAGTCTATCTCTTTCATGATTAGTATCAGTGTGCTGCGGAAACATTCGTAAAAAAATTTCCTCTGGAAATTCTGCGGTTGGTGGTGGTGGTGTTAGCATAGTGCAATTGTTTGTACATAGTGTAATCATCCATTTTTTATCTGCTGTTCTTTTGTTTCATCCACATTATTTTTTCCTTCCTTCCTTTCCCCTCTCGTGTTTTCCCTTGTCTAGTTTGGCCATGTGAGACTAATTCGAGCTGTCAGTGTATTCCTTTAGTTCTCTTCGAAAATTTTGCTATTAGTGGGTGTTCTTTTGTATCGTCTTTTCCATAAATACATCTTGATATACGCAACATGTTTATTTTTCCCACGGATGACTCATTATAAACATTATTGATTCCCATGTATCTTATACCCTCTGTAATATTGCAACATATATGTCACTCTGGCGCCTAGTTTTGTTATAGACTGCCCAAGGTGACCTCTTTAAGTTTCCTCTCTCGCCAAACTTGTTCCTTCTAGTGCAATACAATTTGAGTCCATGCACTTTAATATATTAAGTAGCCATTGCAACGGATCGCATTAATAGTTCTTTTCCCTGATAAAAATGTTATGAGCTCATAAGTCATTGTTTTATTTTTGCTTAATCCTGTATTATGGGTGTGACTTCAGCGAATCTGGGAAGGGGAGCCTTGGAGAGTCGAGTTGCAAAAATACAAGGTAAGACTGAGTACAATATACTTTTATGGTCTGGCATTGGACCCCTCATATAGTGGAAGGTTTAGTGCATCGGATTGCGCTTTTTATCTTCAGCGAGCTTGGACCACCATTTGTACAGCTTTCATCAGAACATGGTCCAAAAAGTTTAAAATGACGTACACTGTCCCAATTGAACCTGTCGCTATAGAAAACGAAATTAATTCGGAGATAACCCTAGTCCAGTGTCTTTTTATGTTTTCCAGTCCAATTCTGGTCTTCCCGTTTATGACCCCTTTCATTGTAGACCTGTTTGTTTCTAGTGATATTTAAGGTGAAGTTTAAGATAATATAGCATATTTGAATAAACCAAAGCAATACAGGATAGGAGAGCAAGTCAAATGATAAATTAGAGACCAAAAAGGGTCTAAGTAGCGTGATTTTATATTATCCCTGACTTTGTATGATACAACCAACTAGTACCATTTCAAGCTAGACTGCGTACTCCATCCTATAATGGGGATTTAGGGCAACAGCATTGATGCATCTAATTTCTCTATTTTCATTTGAAATAAAATTCACATATTTCAAGTCTGTAAGAAAAAAAAGTAACATAGAGAATAGATGAACAAATTTTGTTGTAAAATATTTGAAAACTTGTAGAATCAAAGAACAAGTTGACTTAAAACAAATTGAGACAGTAATATACAATTGCACTGCCCAAAATAGTGTACTCGAATGAGACACTACCTTGGCTGCAGAATACAACTCTACAAGTAATCACATTACATTTACTCTGATTCCACATCCTGTTTCAGCAAGCAACATATTTGTTTACTCTCGAGGTAATGATCTCGTTGAGTTTATTAACTCTGGGTGTCTAGGGGATACAAAGAATTTCGTAAACTGAATTTGCTACAATCCTATGTTGTTGTCTAGAACATTTTCAACAACCATCACTTGTTCCATAAACACTTCCCTCGGAAATGTTATGCTTCTCGTACAGTTCCTGTTCTAGGTACTTTGTCTTTTGTGCTAGTATAGATTTGTCCACAACGCTGGAACTTGTGGAAGCTGTATTTTATCGGTGTATGAGGTACCTGAAGCTGAAATTGTATGGCATTACTTGTACTTGTAGTGAAAGAGGTTCTCTTCCTCGTCTCTCGAGGCATTTCATAGTTTGATTTCTAAGTTCATCTGGTAGCTGCAGGCACACCCAATCGAGCAATGCATCCAAGTCCTTTGCAAAATCAAGAAGATACCAATCCAACAACTTGGGGATAATGAGCTTATTTGTTGATGAAATACCAACTGCTGCTTGTAAATAATCTCTTTTTGCTGTTTCCAACTGAGTCTCAACTTGTGATGCAGTGTACACCCTCACCTTCAATATGGAAAAGATCATACAATTAGAATTGCTGGACATAATATCCTATAATTGAAGGTTAAGTAAATAGTCGATAAACTTACTGCAGGGGAGGACCAACTTCCACAGGAGAGTGCAAATGTGACAAGAGGTTCAGACCACTCCAAGCCAAAAACACTTCGAACCTTCAGCTCATTGTCTTTTGTTGACTTTGAACAGGTCTTTCAAGTGATGGAAAATAGTTTAATAATTTGTTAAACGAAAGAAAAATTCATCTGCTCTAAGCTCACACAACTGCAGAACAGATTAAGGAACACGGAAAGGTAACTTACATATTTTAAGTGATAAGGTAGCCTCAAGATAAAGTGCTCAATCATGATTGCATTTAGAAAATGCCCTCCCACGTTAATTGTTGCCTGATGAAATTCATCCATGTTAATAGATTCCGGATTTCATGTTAACTGATCCATGAGTTTCAGAAAAACTCTATAGACAAGACTTCACAAATTCCGACCAAAAAGTTTCCATTTATAACTTCAACAAGGAGAAACATGTATTAACATCAATTATTGTGGCATCAAAAATATTTGAAGCATGGATTGGAATGATTGAGTAACTTGCCTTTTGCATTAGTGATACGACTTGTTCAGCAGTCTCTGGAATACCATGCTCTATAAATGCCTGAGATTCATGACAAAAGGAATTATTTCCTAAATCGAGTATAACATTACTTGAATTTTCGGGTAAAACATAGCCCCTTACATTCATCACACAGGAATTGTATGTGTTTATCCAGAATGCTAGCTTCTGCTGATGTGTTAAACCCTCTAATTTCACAGATGATAGCTTGCCAAAGAGAATCCTTATGTTCAAAATGGAAGAACACAATAAGGACATGCAACATATGGATTCCTTAATCATGTTACTAGAAAATGATAGATAGCATGGAACTTACTTTAGTCTGTGAATCAGAAAGGAAGCATTCATTTTCCGGTTTATATTAAGAGAGTTAGCATCTATATTGAGCATATATTTGTATTCGCCAATATCTTGCTTCCTTAATTCTGAACAGATGCAATATGGATCTTGCAACTCCCTTTCCCCATTGCTCTCATTGAAGACTTTTGCTCCTAAAGAGCGGAAAGATTCTGGATTTGCTATCTTCCCTTTAGATGTGCTTAACCTTAATAAGATGCTACATAAGCACTTTAAAATGTCTTCTGAGATTTTGTTTGCTGCACTTTCAGCTTCCAATGCCCCGTCATCTGAAGAAGCCAAATAGCTCTCTTGTGCCTGTTCTACTACCCTGCACTGAACAGCTATTTTGCTGATTGATTCAGGCTTAACTGGAGGCCTTTTTAGCGAGGTCTTTATCGTGTTGACTTGCTTCTGTGGAGATGGCTTATCCTTAGTGCAAGTATCAGCCGAGTGATTATCTTTTCCTAGGCCATCTGTCAATGAGTCATTGCAACTCTTCATAACAGCGTGTCTAGTATTTGATGTTACATCATAGCTAATTCTTGAGCTATCAAAGACTGATTCTTTTAGAAAAAACTTTCTACTTGAAGCACTCCTATCTAGCGAAGGAGAAAACTGTGGCACGGATGACCCAAGATTGACTTCACTCATGGACAATGATCTTGAATGCCTTTGCTTAAGACCTTTACCCGGTAACTGAGGGCACGAATCAGGCAAATGGTTATCGTCCACATTTCTCATTGAACATGTGGAAACTGCTTCTTGATAGAGACCTTGTCTATAATTAACAACCTGTACCTCAAGCCGGACCACCTCTTCTTCCAAAACAGCTACCTCAGCAAGAAGCTCCAATGTCTGCATTATTGTCATGACACAAAAAGTGAAGGTCAATTCATAGACCATACTTTAAAATACTTTTACCAGAGACGAATACAGCTTATACTCAAGGGATTCAATTAAGGGCAGCCCGGCAGCCGGCCCACAAGGGTCTATTGTACTTGGCCTTGCCTTGTATTTCTACGAGAGGTTGTTTCCATGGCTTAAACCCGTGACCTCCTGGTTATATGGGAACAACTTTACCGGTTACTTTAAGGCTCCCCTTCACTCAATGGATTCAATCGAACCCAATATTTTCAGAACAAAACGTAGTTATACACGGGAAAAAAATCATTAAAATTTTCAAGAAATATTAAATATGAATTCATCAAATTGAAATACTAACATATTTGGGAAGATAAGGAGGAAGACGAGGTAGAGTTCCTAAAGGTCTGTAGAAAGCTCTTTCCAAAGCTCTGTGAACATTTTCTTCCTGCCTCAGCTTCTTCTTTAGCTTATCAACCTGCCAATTTTGAAAATGGAAACTATTTTCAGAATTAAAATGAAAAAAAAATTAAATACTAAATATAAAGAATTGGGATGAAAATACATCTTGAAGCAAGGCTAATTTTCTCTCTTTAGCTGCTTGACGTCGATTAACTCTAGGCTTCTCTGCAGACAAGAATTTGATTTGCTGTATTTCCATCTTCTTCTCCTATCAAGAATTGGATTGAACAATTTTTCTTCAGAGTAAATTATAATAAGATAATTTTGATGTATAATTAAAAGGGGTATTGAGAATATGAGTAAAGAATCCAAGATGACAACTTTTGTCAGTAGACACGACAGTTGATAGTGTACAACAATCTCAAGACAATGGACAAAAAAGAAAAAAGAAAAAGTAGGAAAAGGAGGGGACAAAAAAGAAGAGAAAAATCTCAATAATTTAGTGTAATCAGGTAATGTATATCAAAGTTGTTGCATAGCAGAGATTAAGCATGGAAGAAGAAACTACAACTCACTTTTTGAGGATTCAAAGGAAATTTTTTGGGCTGTGGAGGTTGTCGGAATCTATTATTCATGTCTTTTTATTTTCTTGAAAATTGTATATGCTAAGAGAATTGTAGTGATTGTAAGTTTTTAAGGTAAATTTCAGACAAAAATCAGTACAAGAAATTTGAAGAAGAGAATTAGAAGTTCAGAGAGGTGGAAGAGCAACTTGCATGAAAAAAGCACAAGAATCAGAGAGTGAAAGCAAGAAAGAAAATGGAGAGAGCGGGAAAGATAAAAGGCTGAAACAGAAAAGAGAGTGATCTGGTGAAAGATAAAAAGAAGCAGTGGCACTGGGGAACTAGCTAGAGCCCTGTGGCAAACATCTTTGTTTTTTCGATGTCCGCATGGAAGCTCGATTAATAAAATGCACAAAATTAATTTAAAAAATATATCTTTTTTTATATATATATATTCAAGCTCGAAATCGAAAGGAGCATCTTCTTTGTACGTAAATGAGAGGGATATATTCTCCTATTTCATCCAATTATTAGACCGGAAATAGCTTGACTTGTAATATACTAATAGTGGTAATTGTGGTTTCTTTTGTAGTGGACTTACTCCGCATACATATATTTAGTGGTTTTAATGAGTTTTACCAAACAATAATCGTAGTAATTATACCTCTTCTCAAAAGTAAATTTTAATTGGCTAGCTATATATATGAGCTTTCACCAGTAGAACAACATAAAGAAGAGGCTCAAAATCTAACTAATTCATAACGAAATCTTACCATATGAATCAGTTTTCAATAAGCAGCACCAACTGGGTTGAAAATTAAAAAAAGAAGACTCCTATCCATTTTAATAAATTAAGAAAATTTTATTAATTTTTATTATATTAAATAACTATATAAAATAATAATAATCATATTTAAAATTTTAAAATATTATTAATAAAATACACATATAATCAAAGCTTGGACCAAAAATTATAAAAGTAACAGAAAGTAGAGAGTCCAAGAAGAGGAGACAAGTCCTTTGGTCAGTAGGAAATGAATATGAACTAAGACAGTGAAGGTCAGGTCACGTGGAATGGGCGGTGCTGAAAGTTATATCACACGTTATGAATTATGATCACTCCCAACATAATACTATTAACATACTCTAAATTACTCAAAAATAATTGGTTGAATATTCAATATTCGATGAAATTGGAGACTTATTAATTCAAATTCACGTCAAATAAGTCGATTAAAGAAATTAAGTGCATTCTATTAAAAATTTTTTGTTTACATACTTTGAATTTCGAGTTCTGATGAAAAATGAAATTTTTTTCATGTCAATCATAATATAACACAAGTTTAACATGGGAACATAAAGTATTAAAAGTATCCTAATTAAAGTGAATCTGAATAAATCATCTCTAAATATAAATACTAGAAGTTGCTAGTAAATTTAGAAAAATGTGAATCTTTTGGGGACAAAATAATACTACTAGTACAAAAGAATAGAAGCGGAATTAGAATTTAAAGTTTGCGAATTCTTTAAGCAAATTAAAAAAATCAAATATTGTGGTTTATAGGGTTAGAACCCACAACCAAGAGGCCTATAAAACTTTAGCAAGCTCTCTCTCATTACTGGACCAATGTCACACTTCATTTATGGATTCCCAACTAATAAATCATTTATATTTACTAGATTTCTCAATATATATAAAGAATCCGCATGAAAGTTAGTGGGTTTCCGAAAATCCCCATCAGCCGCCCTAGATCCACCCCTGCAAAAGAAAATGGGAGAATGAGAAACATTATTTTAGTCGAATTAATTTCTTTGATATTTTTTCATGGGAATATATTCTATTGCCACTAGATGTATTATTTCAGCTGGAACATTGAGTTTGCATATATGCTGTCCAGCTCTTATCACTATGGACCTGCACACCTCTCATTTTCTTAAACTTTTTTTTTTTTGGCTGTTTTAATGGAAGTAAGGTGAGGGCGGCTGTCTTGTGCATACAAACATCATCCATATGGTCTTAAATAATATTAATGCAATTTTTAATTATTAAGAAAACGACATATGTTTGGATAATGTTTTCAATTGAATTTAATTTTGAATGTCAAAATATTTGGGGGCAAAAATAGACATTTTTGAGAAGATAGTTCAATTGATGCTAAATATGCAATTGTCACTGCTATGAATTTCTCCACATAATCCAAATATAAGTAGCAAAACCAATTTTTATGACGCTGCTAGTTACAAATAAATGCGAGATAAACAATACGAATATATAACTTGAAAAGGGCAATTAAAGGCCTGGTCACCAAGTAGCAAATAAAGTACTCACAAAGTATTTGGAAGCAAGTAATGCCAAATTGCAAAATGGACCTTCAAGAATACTTCTCGGAATATTTTTTTGGGTAATTATTATTGTACGTATGTGAATTAATTTGCACTCTTGATTTGTCACAAAAATTACAGTAAAAAATTAAAGTACTAAACTTCTGGTGGATTCCACAGTAGTAGAGAGCAGCTTAATCAATATATTTTTACCAAATTCATTAAAAGTGTTTGTACTAGAAGATTAATTGTGGAGACTACTTTGTGTAATTGTTTATTTCAATATATATTTGTACGTCTGGTAAGTTACAAAAGTTACGTAGGGGTGTGGTAAACTCTGCATGGGTTCCAATAACGTGCATCTACTACATTAAGCTAAGAATACTTGTACTGAAAGGCCAGTTTTAATGTAGGATTCCTTTTGATAATTACTTATCATGCCTCTGTGAATTGATTTTTAACAGAAATTAGGTGCCAAGTACTAAACTTCTCATGCATTAGCAGTGTGATGAGTAGTACCAAATTCATTTAAGAATTGTAAAATGATCATTGCTTCTAATGGAGGACATGTATGTGCACATACTCAAATATAATAATCTTCCAAAAGGCGTTTCTCGTGGCTTATGCAATTCATAATATAATTCAGCACATCCACTAGGTTTAATTTCAAATGCTAATTATACTATTCCGATCCCTTCGTCCACACCACTATTATTTGTCTATTATATCTCTGTCTTAAATATAATTATCGCGTTCTTACTAATTAAAACATAGTTCTCTCAATGTAGTATTATTCCCTCCCTCTTAACTGGTACTCAACAAAAATGAAAATTAAGTGAAAAGATACTACTATTATTAAACAAAGCACGTGAAAGCATATCCCATGCTTGTTCATTCTCAGCTTCGAAACATATTGATTGTGCACATGTGCCCTTTCAGTTCCATCATATATAAGTATAGGAGTATATTTGTACCTCTCTGCAATCCTGAATCTTCTTTTACTGATTGCTTTTTGACATGACATAATTTAATAAGCCATTTCATATCATAAAAACATACATAATTAAATATCAAAGTGTCATCTTAATTTTTTTCCTCTCTTTTTTTTTAAAAAAAAAAAAAAAAAAACAGGAAAGGACTGAAACTATCATCAACCTATTTTATTTGGTTTATTATTGTCCTCAGTTAACCTATTCGTCATTCGCTAATCGCTCGTATGAAATAAAATATTAATCAATGAATATTTGTGATAGTGCCAGATTGCTCCCACTTAGCTTCTCCTAGCTGGCCATTCTCTTTCATATTTGCGCATGCATTAGTGCTTTAATTAGCAATTGAAATCAAGAACGCTGTCAGAACTTTTCCAGTTAAGGAGAAAAACTTCCAAAAAGATTGGGAGAAAGCCAAAACTACTTTTGATCAACTTGTTCATGTGACTCATTCCTATTGTATCCTATGCAAAAATAATGTAACATCACTTTTTTTGGTATTGACATCTGTACGCTGAATATTACTGTAGTTTTTAATTTCATGTTGATTGTTGTCAATTAAAGATTTGGTTTTGATTTTATTGTTTGAGATGTATATATGTGCAAGTATTCTTCTTCTTCTTCTTCTTCTTTCCTATTAGAAATATTCCACTCCAAACTCCAACTAAGCATCTACTAGCAAATAAATTAGTAGTAATCTTAATGGGTACCATATATAATATTGTATTACGTTATCATGCAATAACTGTGCCATTATATAGTAATGCTTCATTAATATATTTCTTTGTGGTTGGTTACTAATGAAAGAGCACAAAATATAATAATGATGGCCGTTCTATGTGTCTCTATTTGCCTAATATATTGACGTTCCCCATCCAATACATACTACTTTAACTTCAGAACTCAAAACATGATTTTGAGATTGAGTAATTTGCTTCAGGATTCCTTATCATCCTCTTACAGTATTCTCTTTTCTGATCATATTAGGAAAAACAAATATAAAATTTGGTGTTCGAATTCCTAAGGAGAGACACTTATTTTGAGATTTTTTTTTGCTAAAGCAACACTTATTTTGAAATAGAGAGTCTGAATCTGATGTCTTACTGTCCTAGCAGGGCCCAATATTTGTTGGTGTCCATCTCTAGCTACTGCCTAACAACCTAATCGAATTTCAACGTCATTAATTAAACTAACGAATTAAAAGTCGCCAACTTCATAAATTCTTGAAAAACAATTGCCTAATTGTCAGCAAGGAATTTGGTTGCTAGTTGTTTGATCGATGTAGGTGTAATTAGGTAACCACCACTCATAATTGAGGAAGGAGGACATTAAAGAAAGTCTTCAATTATTGAATGGTAGGAGTTAATGTCTTTTAAGTATGAAAGAATGTTTTCGTACAAAGGATAACAAGGGTTAGCTCCATCCCTCTCTTGCAAAGAAGTACTTGCATTATGCATGTTCTGGAGATAGAGAAAGAAGAAAGAGAAGGTATTAAACATTCAAAAAAATGGAGTAATAAGAGGAGAATATGATAATTTCTTGTGTTGGTTATACTTCCAAATAAAAGATGGGAATGAGTGTCATTTAATGCCTCATTCCACCCCTAAACAAGTTTGCCTAAAAATTAAATCCTCTCTTAATAATTTTAAACTATACGCATTTTTTTCTCTATCTAAATATAATTTCTTGTATGACAATTTAAGCTCTAAAGTAGAGATGCCCAACCGGGGGTTGTCTAGATTTGAATTAGTCAACGCGAATGAATTAATCTATCTATAATCTATAATCTATACCTATAATCTGTATTTATAATATATTAAAAATATGAAAGACTTTAGAAATATTATTTGAACTTTTTAACCTTCATTATAAGACTTTACAATAGACAAAATAGTCATTTTCTATTTTTATATTTAAAAATAATAATTTAATTATTTTCATAATATTTTGAATTTAAAACCAACTAAAAGTTGTATTACTTTATACCTTATTTAAATTATATAATTTAGGACTTTCAAAGTTCAAACCAACTAATATTTTGTATTGATGATTTGATTCTTTCCTTATTAAAGGACTCTTACATTATATATAGAGTTTAAGTTCTGTGCACCGTCAGCGCACAAAATATTGAACTCTATCAGTTAACTTGATCTACTATTGCAGGTTATCCAACTATTTACATAAAAATTTACAAAAAAAAATTAAGTAACCTGCAATAGCAAATCAAGTTTAATTGATAGTGTAGAATATTTTGTACACCGACAAAACACAAAAGTTAAATTCTTATATATATAGAGAGAAAAAAACACATGCTTTTCTAATCTCTCGGTTTTTGCTTTTCTTATTTTTTTAATTCTTATGTTTTATGTTTTGTTGTAGTGCCTAGAAATAGCATATATTAATAAATTTGAATATATTTTGATAAAAGAATTTCATCAGTCCATTAGAATTATCTATTTTATTGAGACTATCCCAACTTTCAGACCGATCGAATTAGAGTGTTTATATTCTTCATGAATTCAAGCTTTGAAAACAACTTTCTGCTTCCTGTAGAAATAATGCAAAGTAAACTGCGTAAAATAGATCCTTGTGGTTGGGCGCTTCTTCAAATCCGCATCAAGCTATCTTTATTAGTATATTTTTTTTTATATTCTTATAGCTAGTTTTGGCACACCTTGTAAAGGATGAACATGTGTCACAACCAAATCCTTCCTGGAAAATATAAAGCCACTCTTCCAATGATGATATATATACATATATCGCCTTCTAGATAGCTACTATTTCCTTACGGCATTTACTATTCCCAATCCCAACTAACAACCATAGCTTTTTGGGCAATGGGTTGGCTTGAGCGGTCCCCTATTAGCAGGAGCCGATTAGTCGCCTTCACTTGGCTGGATTATATACGTATTGTGTGTATTAATAAAGGAAAGCCTTTTGGTAAGTAGTTATTGGACCACACCTTCTCTCAGCCATATATGCATGACATTGTTACCCACTGTCAATGGGTTGCATATATCCCTAAAAAGGGCTTTTCTCCTCCATCCAGTCAAAAAGATTTGCGTTGATAGAGCCCAATTATCTCACTGAAAATTGTGCACAACACACCACAGATTTGTCAAGGTGATAAGATGTTTGGTAGTGGAATGAACCAACAAGCCGTTGTATGCATGGATGCCCAATCAATCCGTCGTTATTGGTCTACTCATCCTACGAGCTCCCAATTGTTTAGCCAGCATATTTCGTGAAGGACGGAACAAATCTTGGGCTTAACTTAATGTCAAATTAGGTTAGAATTGGCTAAAGCTAAGGAGTCTATCCATATATTAATCACCAATATTGGATGAGTTTATTATGTCATGAAGAAATTTTTGATGTAACTCAATTCCAAAAACTATCTCATGAAGGGAAGATCGCCCAAGATCAATTAAGAAGAGCACATCCTATTAACTCGGATGTAGGGCTTCTTGAGCTTAACATATTTATTACACATTAACTTATATACTGTTTGAAATTTTTCATACTATATCAGATTATGTTAAGATATAAAAGATACAATTATTTATAATTCATGAAACTAGCTAACTGAATTTAAAAAAAAAAAAAAAAGATTCTTTATAACAAGTTAGATCATCACTATGATGATATAAACATAAACAAGAGAGATCGGTGACGTTAGAAAGACACATTTGTTTCGTATGCCATATTGTATAGCAAAAATAATTAGAATATCCATTTATTATCTCGACTCAAAAGTTTTATTTTGACCATCAAATTTATTTTAACACCCCTAGATAGGATGGCCCCTCTGAAAGTAACATTATTACCATGTTGGTTACTAATTACCCACTTGTATTTCCTTAGTGCCGGCTATTTCGAAACAACATCATCGGCACTGCTCTCTCTTGTCTGTGGTAAACATCAAGGTTTGGCCATCTGCCTTATCTACTGCTGTTGTATTAATATAACCTCTCATTTTCAGTAACTAACTGCTAGGGACAACGTGTGGCATAAAACTAAAAGTCACTACTGCAATCCAACTACCACCACGGACTGATAATTTCTTAACTTCCTTGCCCAAATGTACCCCGTATGTATACAAGTAATTTATGCACATTTTAGTGCATGCCCAAGTAATGCAAGTAACGACATTCAACTAGTGCATATTCTTGAAAACCAGGAAACTAGTTTTTGCTTCTAGAGCTGCTCGTTTTTGTAAGCTTTGGTTGTTGGGAAATTGTGATGGACCAATATAATGTAATCACCAAAACTTTGGGCTGGTGTGAAGAGAACTTTGGGCCTCATCAAATTTTATGCCCCCTTTTATATGTTGGGAAAGACATAAACCACACTTCAAATTAAACTATTTCCACAAAAATGACCATGGAATTTAAATTTCTCTTTCTAGCCATTTCAATTTGTTGGCTTGTTCTATACCATTTCTACACGCCTTCTATACAGTTTCTATGCATATATTATACATATAAATATTCTATACGAAAAACATACCGTTTCGATACACAATTTATACAATAATTGTATTTTTTTTTTCACACATTTTATGCAACAACTATATAATTTTTATACACTTTCTATATATTTTATACATATACATATTTGATAGAACTATACAATTTCTATACATTTATCTTATATAGATACATATTCTATATAACAATTATACCGTTTTTATATAATTATATTTAATTATTATTTCTAAACAATAAAAAAGCAGAATATTTTTTCAGTTATAAAATTTATAGCAAAAAAAAAATCGAAATATTTCTAAAAGGGCCGAATGACCCAAGTTGAAAACTATATCAATATTGTATATGGACTGTATTAGTATTGTATATGAACTGTATCTGAACTACATGAACCAAAATGACCCAAATTAGGAAACGACTATAAAATAAAAATAGTATACACGAGTAGTCACTTTTTGAAAAAAATGTCAATTAAAAAGTGCTATAGAATGTACTTTTCCCTTTTATGTTTTCTTTTGTAGTCTAGCTAAATTTTTGAAGTGTAATAGAATTGTGCATGTAATGAAGGATGACATTTAAAGGTAAGAAAGGTCTATTTGGCTACCGGCAAAACAAATTAACTTGCAGAACATATATTACAAGTGTTTTCCCCTTTCTTCTCATACAAAGCTACAAATGAACATTGTACTTGACTCTTTTCATTGTTGGGCCAAAAAAGGGGAGCAATATGGACTCCAAGAAGAAAGCAAGATCTCCAAATTAGGTGGTGTTTAGTATTGGAGCCATTGATATTATTTTGGGCCTTTACTTATTTTTGGTCCGTCAGCCGAAATTAATTGTGTAAATTTCATAAATCCCAACATTTTAGAAGTAATTACATCCCATTCCATTTTTTAAATTAGTTTAGTCTCTCTCCCGTTTAATATACATTCTGTAAAAGACATATACATAACAAGTAATGTATATTATAATTTGCTAGAGTCCTACAAAACCGGGAGTAACGGATATTCAGCATTCATTGACGTAAATGGCGCAGCTAATTTAATACGTGGATTACTGCATCCCATAAATCATGTTTCATGAACGGAATTTTAAATTTTAAAAATCACAAATACCTAAAAACGCAAATCTGAAGCAACAACAAAATTAAAAATCAAATTTCATCTCTGTTTTTGTTGTTTACTGGACAAAATAAATTATTTTCAATTATTGAAGATGAATATTGTTATTCTTTTAAGGTACTCGGGTAAATGGAGATCTCAAATAGAATATGTGGATTATAAAAGTGAAGGGATTGTTGTTGCTGAATCAGTAAATTATATGAGGTTGATTTCGTCGATTGCTGATGAAATAAACATTGACGAAACTCAGAAAAATATTGATGTACGTTATGTTGTTGACGGGAATGATTCACCTTTTCATATCCGTAACGATAACAATGTACGATTGTATGTCGAGTTGAAAAAATCTCAACCGGCGTTCATGATGTATCCGTTATGTATTTCAACAACAGAAAAATGTGAAGATGACATATTGTTCGATAGGGAAACAAGAGCTTTGGTTTGCCTGGAAGGTGTTAAATCTGATGCTTTGGCTTTATCCGTTGCTGAGACACAAAATGAGTATGCTTTGTATGTACCAGAGGTTGAAGATAACTTGATATGCGATAGCAAGAATATTGATGTAAAGGTGAAACAGATGTATAAGGATAAAAATACGCTTGTTTCAGTGATGTCGAAATATAAAGTGACTAATGGATTCAATGTTAGAGCAAAACGATCAGACAAAAAAAGGTAAAATCGTATCTTTTTTATACTAAGTAGTATGATATATGAAATCATTGAATGTTTTATATTATTTATTTTTAATTAAAATGTTATATATAGTTGCATGAACATATGTATTTTTTTTGTGCTAAAACTAACATCAAAATACAAATTATCATTGTGACCTTTGCAATATCTGTTTGTTAGTATGTTGAAGTTATGTATGTCTATGTGAGTTAATGAATTTCAATTTATAATTTTTTTTTGTATTTTATGAAAAGTCATCTGATACATACAACAAAACTGGTTACCATTTTCTTCTTTATCAATATTTCTGAGGTGCTTGGTTTAATATACATATAAGTTGCTATGTCTATGATTTTAATTCTTTATATTATCAGTTTTGGTAAGGGAAAATTGTTATGTATATTAAAGCATATACATAAATAGTTATGTATATTAAAACATATACATAAATAGTTATGTATATGTAAACATATACTTAACTAGTAACATGTCAGTAGATATGTTATTTAATCCATAATCTGCATACTTCGTCTTTAAAGTTTATTACGTGAATTATTAGATTGTATAGAGCTTTCTTTGATGAAATATTATTCATGTCTATGCTTTATTATGATGGATTTGTAACAATTAAATCGTTAAAACTTATGAAATGATGCAAAATATAATCATTTGAATAGTGTTTTTTATATTTCAGCTATGTACTCCTCTGTTACAATGAGAAATGTACGTGGAAGTTGGAAGCATCTAGTTACAAAAAAACAGATGTTTTTATGATTCGAAAATTTAATCCAGAACATACATGCAATTTGAGGGAAAGGGTACTGCAGAATATTTTGGCGACAACTTCTTTTGTATGTTAATTCACAGCCCCAAAACTAGTTAACTATAAGAGAAGACACACACCGGGGGACATCATTGAAGAAATGAAAGTTGTATATGGTGTGGATATAAATTATATGAAAGCATGGCGTGCGAAGGAGCGCGCCATTGCTTTGCTGAGGGGCAGACCTGCGGATGGTTATAGACAGATGCTGAGATACATTTATATGTTAAAAAATGTATATCCTAATTCGCACGTTGCAATGCACAAATCATGGGATAATCGGTTCATGTATTTGTTTATAGCATTGCATCCCATGATAAGGGGTTTTGCGTATTGTAGGCCTGTTGTTGTTGTTGATGGTGCACATTTAAGTGGACCATATCAATGCACTTTTGTCTCAGCACGTACTCTTGATGGTGCAGGTATGTGAAAAATTATAAATCCCTGATTTTTGTTAAACATTCATTGTATTTCATATTTATTTATTTTTTTAAGTTATTGAAAAAAATTTGTTAACTTTTTTTTTTTGTATTTAAAAAAAACATAAAAAATTATATTTATTATCACGTACGTATTTATGTATATTCTAATATACATATATTAACTATGTATATGTTAACATATACATCTATGTAGATGTTAACACATAATAATTTTGTCCAGTAGACTTTCAAAAAATCTTGTTGTTCTTTTACTAATACAGGTTTTACTTAATTTAGGATGCATATTACCACTTGCTTATGGGGTTGTGGATACTGAGAATGATACTTCATGGACATGGTTTTTCAATCAGTTCAAAGCTGCATTCGGTGAACGTGAAAACATGTGTGTTGTATCTGATAGGAACAAAAGTATTATAAAAGCTGTCAGTGTCGTATATCCAAATGCCCTACATCTTGCATGTATATGACATCTTTGGAAAAATGTTTGTAGTTACTTTCGTAAGAGCAAAGAAAGTATTAGTGATTTGTTTTATTCAATGGCTAAAGCTTATAGGAAAGATGATTTTGAATGTTTGATGACAAAGATTGAAAAAGCTGATCCGAGAGTGAAAAAATATTTACAAGAAGCTGGTTATGAAAAGTGGAGTAGATGTCAATCACTGGTAAATAGAGGTCGGATGATGACCTCGAATATTGCTGAGTGTATTAATGGTTGTTTGGTAAAGGCCCGACGATTGTCAATATATGGATTCTTAGAAGAAGTTAGAATATTATTTAGTTCTTGGAACTGTAAGAACAGTGAAATAGCTTCTTATACAAGTACCACTTTGGGGCGTTGATTTGAAGAAATTCTTACTCTCAACGGTGTGAAAGCTTTGAGAATGACGGTATGTATAAGCTTTAACTTTTTTAAATGTGCATTTATATGTAGTATTTGTTTGACTGAAAATAAGTGTATTTAAATTTTTATTTTCAGTAAAAAATAATTGGTTGGAATTTTGTTATTTATTGTTTAGGTGAAGGCTTCTTCAACATATATATATATATATTCAGTTTATGAATCTGGGAGAAGATGGAGAAGATACATTGTTGATTTAGAAAATGGCTCATGCAACTGTGCAAGGTTTCAAATAGATCAAATCCCTTGTGCTCACGCTATAGCTGTATTGAAGTCTAAACATGTAAAAGAATTTGGAGATTACTGTTCAGAATACTACAAGCCAAACACATTGGTCAAGACATATGAGGTTCCAATCGTTCCAATGCCAGACAAGAAAGACTGGGATGTTTCCAGCAATGTAGATGAAGAAGAAGTGTTGCCACCGTTATACAAAAGACTTCCAGGTAGACCGAAGAAGGGAAGAAAGAAGAAATCAAGTGAAACACTTTCTTCAAGCACAAACCGTTGTGGACGATGCAGCCGTGAAGGGTATAATAGGCGTTCATGTAGTTTTTTTCCAAAGGAGAACTAGTTTATTGTTTTGCTATACTCTTGAAAGTACCAACTTATTTATTTTCGCGTTTTGTTTTCTTTTAAATAAATTATTATTTATTTTGATTTTAATTTTAGTGTTAATTTATTTTTATTATTTGTGATTTTTATGTATACGCTGGTGTATTTTCATAAGTGTTTTGAAATATTCTAGAGTAACACAGTTGTGTATATTATCTAACAATGGTTACCTGTATATCATAAAACGTACATAACTCCAATGTAAAAACTGTGATGTGTATGTTTAATTTTTTTAAAAACTAAATTTTGAAAATCAACTGCTATGTAAACAAATGTTATGAGTTTTACATATAGTGTTTAATTAACTTACTTCTTTAATATATTTTTTGTTTCAATTAAATGTATACTTACGTATATTTTTCAACATTTATTAGTTAGTTATATAATGTAATATGTGTATTATAATATATACAAAGATTAAAATTAGGAGGTCTTGTGTATATTAAAACCTATACAGACATTACATTTATGTATATTTAATATTATACAGTATTAACTGTGATGTATATTAAAAAAGTAAATGTTATGAGTTTTACATATAGCGTTGAATTAACTTACTTCTTTAATATTTTTTTTTCAATTAAATGTATACTAATGTATATTTTTCAACATTTATTAGTTAGTTATATAATGTAATATGTATATATAATATATACATAGATTAAATTTAGGAGGTTTTGTGTATATTAAAACATATACACACATTACATTTATGTATATTTTACAATATACAGTATTAACTTTTATTGTTTACAATGTATATGAAAGCATATATACACATAACATCCACAAATATATGTAAATGTTGTCATATGCAACATTCATCAAAAACTGCATTCGTCATTGCAAAAAAATACATATATCAAATAAAAACTTCATCATATTCATTAAAAAAAATATTGTACTCTGCCTTACAAAACAACTAAAATAATTAAAACTTTGAAAATTCTTAACAAATTTCAGCAGAATACATTAAAAATCTTAACAATATTCTTCAGTAAGACTACTCAATGCAAACTATTGCATTATCATCTGGAATTTAGATAATTCTCGACTTTGGTCTTGGAGGATCATCATTTTCACTAACATAACCTTTCTTTGCTTTTTGAGTACCATAGTTTTGAAATAGTGTGGCGTAACGCATTCTATGGTATTCTGCTTCAAAACCATCAGAAGGCACGTTCATTTCTTCACTTAGGTATTCTGCATAACCAGCAACAAAGACTCCACAATCCCTGTCATACATACAAAAAATAATAGAAGTTATTAAGTAATACTTACTAGCAATGAAAAATACAAATACATTAATACATGTACAATAATATTGCAAATAAAAAGAATATATAAGTATACTTACACACTGTCGCATTCTTGTTGCATAATATGTCGAACATACTCAACGTTAAAGGGATGTTCATTCAAAATTTGTGTCGTTTGAGTAATCTTATCCCTATATGTTTCAAGATTAGGCCAATCTGTACGAGATGTTTCATCATAAAATTTGCTGTCGGAGAGGTAAGTTGGTAGCATCTTAGCCAACTTTTGAATCTCAGTAATTAATTTCGTATTCCTTCGTCTGGACAGCGAATCGTAGACGCGTATGCATCTATCCTTCAGGAAAATAACAGCTAACACCCAGTGAAAATTCTCATTGCAGTTGATAGGAACATACACCTCATCAACTTGGTGCCATGGCAAATCAGATGGCATGCAATATCCCTTGATTATATGTGTTATTGCCTCTTCAATTAGAGCAACGCGAACAGATTCAGCATAATGTTGTTGTGTAGTCAGGACTGTATCTGTATCGTATTCATAGTATCTGGAGTATGTCTTTTCAATATAGCTCTTAAAAAACAGTTGATTGTTGTGAACCTGTAATCTTGATCATTCCTTAATTTCGATTTCTTCCGCAAATGATAGAAAATGACATCAATAAGCTACAAAAGAGGAGAAAAAATGAAACGAATTATGTGCTATATAATAAAAATCACATACTTCTAAGAATAGTTTTTGTAGACATACATCTAGATAATACATGCATATACATAAGATATGATGGAACCTGAGTATGCAAGAAAGTTCATAACTACATACATTTAGTGATGTATATTATTAAATATACATACTGATTATCAATTATTAACATACACTTCCATTAGTAATCTAATACATATATTAAGGTAGACATATACATATGTTGTTGTGTTATAATTGAGTTAACATATAGGTTATAATATACATAGATGATGTCCATCTATTTTAGTAGTGATGAATTTGTTAACATATATATAAATTTTTTTGTGTGACCTGAGGATACTAGAACAAACATGACACAAAAATCAACAGTGATGTATATTATAACGTATATGTAGGTGTTGTCAAATGCCTAAACTGATCATATAAAAAATGAACACATATACAGTGTAAAAGCATGATGTACATAAATTAGAAATTGAAGTAGTAGTTTAAGAGAAACATAGTTTATTTAAAACTTATTTAACACATACAAAATCTCTGAAGTAGATTAACTCATATATACCATGCATGTATGTGTATGCAACATAACAGAACAAGTAAAAACAAATTATTATCAAATTAAAAGTTTAAATACCTCATCGTTCCAACACGCGTTCTTTTGAGACATCAACTAAAGCCAATTTTTTCTCCGTGCATGAGCAACCAAAAAATCAATTTCATGAACTCCTAACAAAGATGATTTTGCTTTGTAGTGATCATCATCATATTTTCTATAAAAAAAATTAAATTTATTATTATAAAAAAAATATAGTACATTCATTGAGTGAAATAATTAATTTTAATATCGATAAAAACTTACTTTTTAGCATGAAACTTCAATAATCCTTCCTCCACCCACTGTTTGAACTCTTCAATTACACTGCTTGACATAGTGTCAGATATTAGGAAACCATCAAAAGTGAATTGTTGTTTCTGCTTTTCGATCTGATCCTCAATTGCTTTAGAGCCAGAAGCATATTTTGTTGTGTATGGAGACTTGAAAACTTTGGATCTCGTCCTGATTCTCTTAACAATCTTGGCAGGGGTTTTCGCAGCTTGATGAGCCGCGACAACAGCATCAGAAAAATCAAGAGGAAGCTAACTATCAGAGATGTCGTGTTGGTTCACAATTGATTCTGCCGGTGGAACTATTTCTATAGAAACCTCATCAACTGGTGCTGCAATAACTTTCAATATCGCATCTAACTCGACTTAAGCCGATTCAGAAAGTGTGCTTGAATAATCAACCTAAGATTAAATTTGAAGTATGTATTGTTAGATTTGGTTTAACGCACACATAGAAGTAGTGTCATGTGTGAAAATTAAGACATGCAGGGCGTAAAAAAAATTGATGAATTTACCTGCATATTAGATGTTCCAACATTATCATTATCAGGTTTCTGATTTTCTACAGCTGCGACTAGACATTCCAGTGTGGCAGGCCCAAAATCAGCATTAACTCCTTCAACGTCCTTGAAAACATAACACAAAACATATACAAAAGTAGTTCATTATTTAGATCTAACTATAAGCGAAAAAATAGTACATTTCTTACATATTTGACCTATGGATGAAAAAGAATGGCTTTATTTATTTACCATGCGATCATTATGGACATTCACAGTAGTAGATGTTTCAACATTGGTGTTGTCAGAATTGTGATTTACTATGGATTCTACAAGAACATCTAGGATGGCAGTAGCATTATCCTCATTGCATCCTTAGACATACTACCAATCATAATGGAAAACATATACATAACTAAGTCAGTTCAATGTTTTAATTGTAAACGTTAAATTTTGAGATCTTTAATCCATGATTGTTGTTGTATGGGACTGCGGTTCCAATCAAAGTAGTGAATCCATTAGATCATCAGCAGAGTATACGTCTTTTGATTTATCTGTCTCGTCAAAAATCTACGAATAAAAAATAATTATTGCTTTATATGTTGATTGCTTTCATAATTTGTATTGTGTTGCATATGTATATTATAATAATATACATATAACATAATACGATACATTGTAACGTAAATATAACTGTCGTTAAACAACATTCAATTTGTACCAAATTCTAAGCTGGATAAAAATCATAAAATTAAAGAAGTAACGAAAAAGTAATATATGTAACGAAGTATGTATAATTATCACTTGTGAGTAAATACCTTTTTTCCTTTTCCTTTCAAGGTTTTGAAGATTTCAATATCTTCAGCATCTTCTTGTACGTTTTCTATTTTTTCTTCTCCCTCTTGCTGATGGTGTTGAAATAAGTACAGTATATTCTTTAGAAAAAATTTGATAACATCAATGTGATCTAATAATAATGTATTTTTAAAAAAGTACCCCTTTTTGTATGCCTTCAATATTCTGCATGATATCCATCTCGTCTACTTGAGCTTGTGTTGATTTTTCTCTGACAGTTGAACCATCCAAAACATGAACCTTTATAGTTTGTTGTAGTAGATATATCAGATACTATGCCATTTCAGTCTAATATACATAGCTATAAAATACACATAGTATAAGTTGAGATTTTTTTGTGGACTTAACATAAAGCTTTTATGTATATTAGTTAAAATACATATCATTATTGTCAGCTATTATGTCAATGCAACTATCAATTTGATGAGAAATATATAATATACATAACATGTTGTTGGTATATTACATACCATAATGTAACAATTTATGTATGTTATATTATGAACATTAAATGTATGTAATATACATAGCTATACACTACACATCATACATCTGAGTATAATTTATTATTATATTATGTATTTAATTTAAAGTAGTTATGTATATTAGTTAATATACATATCATAATTGGCAGATACTATACCATTGCAACTATCAACTTCATGAGAAATAGTTAATATACATGGCATATTGTTTGTATATTATATAACACAAAGTAAGCATTTTATGTATGTTATAAAACATTGTACAAATAATAGTTAAATAACACATAATACAATTCTAATTCAAAATATGTATAAACACACAAAATTGAATAAAAAAGAAATACAAAACCATGAATTGTATAAGTTAAATCATTTTTGGTGTACCTTTTCATTTTTTTTTTTTGCTGTGATGTTTCAACAATTGGATGAGTTCGGCATGTTGTTTATCCATTTTTTCATTTGATTCATGATGTTGTTTGACTATTAGATCATGAAGACAATTGATTTTTGTGTCAACCTGCCTGTCAAAATGAACTTACATAAGACTACATGTTGATGAAAGTTGAATTTTGTGTATACCAGCATGTCAAAAGCTAAAGAAAGTTAATTATTAGATATGAATGAACTTACATAAGATTGCAAAAACAACTTTATATCATCCCACTTTTCATCAGAATTGTCCCGACCAACTGACTTGAGTGACGATGATGGAGTTATCTTTTCGTCATGAACATGCTCCAAACCTGAAGAAGCTGTTTTTTGGGTTGGCACAGTTCTTGTTGAAACAAAAGATGGTGTTTTCTGATAAACTTGCTCCTCGACAGTTGTGGAATCAAAACGGACTATTTTTCGCTTCTTAGTCAGATGAGATGTTGAAGCATCAGTAATCAAACCTGCCTTCTTGAGAATTTCTGTAAGAGGAACCGTACTAAATTTCTCAAAACCTTGTATATTGAGGTCCACTTGTGACTGTACGTCGACAGCAGGTCTTTTATCGAAACAATCTGCAGTAATTTCTGAAGGAAATCCACTTTCAGCTTCTTTTAATTGAAATTCCTCAATCATTAGCAAATCAAAACTTTGTACTTCTTCATCTGTTGGTCGTATATTGTTGTATACTAACTGTTAAACAATTAAAAATAGCAACATTAATAGTCTGTTAAAGTAAGCACGTTGAAAATTAAAACGAAGATCGAAATAATATACATCATACTTACCTTGCTGAACATACCAGCCATAAATTTCTCGTACTTAACTTTGATTCCAACCACCTTCCAGTTGAAAATTCAGAGAATTAAATTTCCCACCTGCTCGGCTATCGTACTGTCTACTTCAAAACAACATTCATACATCCAAACATTCAGCATGTGAGGCATTCCCCCCATCGAGTATAACTGTTTCGCAACAAAAAAATTCTGTCTCCACAATGCGATAAGCTTTTCAAATGAACTCTTCCCCCATGAAAATTATTCGTAACTACCATTCCCAACCATCACAAAATTCGATTTGCTAATTGTAGAATCACGTACTTGTGAATACAGAAAGGTGTGAATGAAGTAAATTATTGACATATTCAGAGCATCAGAATTGTTTTCAAAGTTGCCCAACTTGAATTGCTCTATAAAGAGACTCCTTTTGACAGAACTCTTAGATCCTGAAAAATACTTCGTCATTAATGCAAACTTTGATAAAACAGAAAAGAGGTGCTCCTCGATGTTTCCTGAATATTTAAGATCGGATGTAATGGCATACTCAATAATAGTAAACTTGAGTGTGGTTCCTTGCACGTAAACGTGTATTTCATCCGGATTGTCTTGTTCTATCTCGAGCATGAGTAAGCATTTGGATAATTGACCCTGATAATTACAATTCGAAATGTCTAGGAATGAACCAAAAATTATTTGCCAGAATAGATTTACAAATTCTTCACCAAGACAATCTTTTATTTCTTCTCTAAATTTTCGATTGCAATAACGAATGCGCAGGGACCTTTCTTATTCTGTATTTCATACCCTATTGAGAAAGAAACAACACATGATATGTGAGCATATGTTTTTAAATGAAAATAACACTAAACTTATGTATATTACTAACATATACATAAAATTGACTTGTGAGAAGTATTGATTCTAAAACACAGAAAATAATATATCATTAGTGATGTATATGTCAACATATACATAGCTGATATCCATTATGTACGTGCAGTTCACATCACAGTAGTTGTCTACCAACATATTGAAGTTTATGTATATATTATTCATAAACACATGGCATGTTCAGTGCATCAAACTAAAATAACAAAACACAAACTATATAAAACACTAAAATAACAAAATATATATATGTCAATATGAGCATGCGTTGTAAAATTAAATACTAAACTTATATATATTACTATCATATACATAAAATTGTATTGAGAGAATTATTGGTTCAAAAACACAACAAACAAAATATCAGAAGTGACGTATATGTCAACATATACATACCTAATATCCATTATCTTAAATACCTCTTCAAAAAATATACACATATACATAGAAAAATATGATGTATATGTAGTACACAACGCAGTATTAGGTTTGTAAAAACTAACTTATGTATATGTGTTGAGTAATGTATGTGTAACACATACATACAAATTTACATAAATCCAATATTCATTTATGTATATGTGTTGAGTAATGTATGTGTAACACATACATACAAATTTATGTAAACCCAATATCCATTTATGTATATTAAAATATATAGATCACTGTATTTCAAACAAAAAGCTCAACACAAATTTATATACCCAACATATACAAAAACGAAAAAATTATATACACCTTAGGAAGACGTGGATGTCCAAAATCATCTTTTTTTGGATAATCTTGATGATTTTTCAACTGTTTTTTTCGACTTCTCAGCAACAACTTTCTAATCTCTTTCATCTTGTTGGGGTCGTTACGAAATTTAGATCTGTTTTCAACAAAGTTAGGTTCCTCGTAGTCAAAAACTTCGGGAACGAACTCAACTACCACATTTGTATCTAACTGAGTTAATCCTAAGCTAAAAGAAGGAGAATCCTCCATTAATAAAGTACAAATATGTTTATTTCTACTTCAAATGGACGATTTTGAAACAAAAAAGGAACAATAATGATATAACAACCAAATTTTGTTAAATTAAAACCCCCCCAAAAAACTTAATAAGAACATGCAACAATTTGTTCTTTCGAAAAATCACAAAATTGAATTAAGGAGAACGCTCCATTAACAAAGCACTAAGTTGTTAATCTCGTACTTCAAATGGACGATTTCAAAAATTTTGTTAAAGAAGAAACCCCAAAAAACACTTAATAAGAACATGCAACAATTACTTCATTCAAAAATCCTCAAAAATCGATTCAGTAAATGATGAAAAAAAATACCAACCTCAACACTTAAAAATCAGAATAATCAATGGAGATTAAGATAAAATTTAATGTTGTAAGTTGGAGCCAAGTACAGTTGTATTCAAAATGGTAACCGATGCTTGATTTTAGGAGAGTTTTAAGGGTGAAAATGGTGAAAGAATACATCTTACTTATGTGTATTTACTTTTTGAGAGAGAAACACCAAAAATGAGATTTTTGTAATAAGTTTGAGAAGTTTGGATTTTTTGTAATTAATGAAAGATAAGTTGTTTTATTTTGTAATTTGTATAAATAACATAAATACCAACCCTTTTGAAAGTAATTACACTCTCTCACTACTTTTTAAATTACTTTATTCTCTCTCCCTATTAATATACATAACATAGCCGAATTTTTGTAATATGTTTAGGAAGTTGAGATTTTTTGTAATATTAAAAACATAAATTGTGTATTTGTGTAATTTACGTGTGGCTAGTCAAAATATATAGAACATATATACTGATTGTGTATGTTTATATAAATAATGTGTATATTATATGTACATTTATACTCAAATATGCAAAATTTTCCATTTTGCTGGCTATTTTTTAATTATATAAATTTACCAAGATCACGGAAAGATATTGCACTGTAATTATATCAATATATTAGGTACTTCCTCCTGTTCAATTTATACTTATTATGAAATGTTTCATGTTACCTATATAATTTGTATTGTTTTGTAAATATAAATATTAGTTTAACCTCAATATCACATTCATTCATATGTATCATATAAAATGAAACCCGAAGGAGTATAATTTATTATTACACTACACTATGAATTGAGGTATATTCTCTTGAGTTTATGGTTGGCTGAATTTTAAGAGTTTAGACTGCCAGTCTAGCTTTCCACTACACATTTAGAAGCTCACACTACTGCTGCTAAAATTGGTTGATTATGTCCATTCGTTGTGCTGCATGTTTAGTCCAAAGTTTTGCCCCTCTTATGTATTACCCTCTTCTCTTTTGACTTTAATAGAAGTGACAAAAATATAAATAAGAATATTTTAACAATATACACGTGTATATTTGGAAGCCATCACCGTTTGAAGGACGATCAATCTTCATACATATCAAGTTGAGTACAATACTATACTTCAAATCACATGGAATTTGAGGCGAAACTTAGATTTTAACCATAAGCACAAGGTTCTAGATTAAAGTTATTGAGTTTTGTCAAAACACCTGAGCAAAACCACAGTTCTATTATCCCTGATGTGATCACATCGAACAACAGCAATCCTCAAATCCTAATAACTTATGCTTGTTCAGGAATACAACACACACACACCAAAAAAATACTGAACAAAACAGGAAGAACAAGTTAGCTAGCTAGTTCTGAGGCTTATGTCCCACACCTGGACTATGACCTTCTTCAGTACTAATAGTAGGCAGCCTCTTTCTGTGCTGTCTGGTCATACTTCTTTTTTCAATGGGCTTTACAGCTAAACATCCCTTAATCCCTTGTTTACCATAACCTGAAAAAATAGTTGTGCCAAAAATCATTAGAATTAGGAAGAGATAAACAAGCAAATAGTATAATTTAGCTCTGTTGGCCATGGTTTCAGTACACTACTTTAATTTTGACTAATTTTCCTTTGACTAGAAAATCACTTCCCTCTTTAAGCTTTGTCAAAATCAAGAATCTCCACTAATAGTGTGCTGTCATTTTCAACCTCCCAATTAGTTGATGGGTCCAAGCTAGATCTCTTAATTAATTAACACTATTAGCCCTAATCAAAAAAGTATTAGTAATATTAAATTATATTAGGACAAACAGAAATCTAAGCCGTACTCTCTAATGCGCATGCTTCAACTTGCTGATTTTGTTAATCAACCCACGAACCTCTGTCTCCATGTGACATGGCCCATGGGTCCAATGTTTTTTTTTTTTTTTATATATAAAGAAAAGAAATACGAAACTTAGGATTGTTTGATATGGGAATAAGATAGATAAATTTATTTCAATATTTATATGACGTAACTAATTATATAATTTTAATTGGATAAATAATTTTGAGATTATTTAATATCTCTAGCTAATTAATTGAACATATGATAAAAATAATTTTGTATTTTAATTTGAGATTATTATTCATTATCTACGTATAAAACGACCCCCAGAGAATCTAGGCCTGGACAACCTACTAGCCTAGGCAATTAATTTACTAAGCGTATCTTTATCATTAAAAATAACGTAATTCACGTATCAATGTGGGGTTTAAGACTGCTTATGCCTTAAACATAAACTAACTTAACTACCACTATCCCTAAATTATTTTTATATATAGTGGGGTCAGATGTCAGAACTCCAAATTAAACTCGAAGTTCAACTTCATGTGTACTTTTTCTTTCTTAGAAACACTACTACTGTTCTAGTATTGTACCTAATTTTGTCTTTTCATATATAATACTCCTAGTAACTTTTAAGATTCATTTGACGTACGGTTGGTAAATGTCAATTCAATTTATTCCTTAAAATTTTAAAAAGGAGGACGATACAGTACTAATAATATATGACGTTGTCTCGGTGTCCTTTTCTCTAAGATTTAGGATCGTTTAGATGAAAATAAGTTATTTCAAAATTAGCTAGCTTTGGATTAGTTATTTCACACTCAATAAGAGATAAAAGTAACATTACAATTCTAGGATGAGGTATTTCATGAATTTTATCTCAACTAAACATGAAATAAGTTCAACTTAAAATTAATTATCCATTATCCCTCCTACTAAACAACTCTATGTCAAGGTTTTCTTTAATCATTTGACCCAAAGAAATAACATATTTAAAAAAATCTTTGAATAAACAATTAAATATATATCTTAATTCTTGGCGACTCTGTCAAGCTTTGTTAGCAAGTTATTGGTCTCTTATGAACACATGGGTGTGTAACTTGTCAGTTTAATTAACCAAGCACCCCATTTAATCATCCACCCCTCCAATCCCCTAACCCCCACCCCCGCCCCCACCCACACACACAAACCCCCCAAAGACATTAAGAACGTCTAGGTACATTCAATGTTGAGTACAGCTACATTTTTTTTCTTTACAAGACCAGGTACATATGCAGAAAGGCATGAGAACGTGAAGTCCGCTACCTATCTAGCAAACTTTTTATTTTAATTGCACTGATTTCGTATTAAGGCATGCAGGTCAAGTCCTGAGTACACAAATTAGATGATCACCTTTTACTTTAAAGAATCCACCGCCCGCTTTAATTCATAAAAACGAATCAAGTTTGCACGTGAGCGATCATACTAAAAATGTTAAATTTGAGGAATGTATTGAGTAATATTAGCAGTTAGCACACAAGAAAGTATAACGGCATTTTCAAACTTGTGGATTAAATGATCATAGTTCATACAATTCGATATTCAATGATAATTCTGGTGGAAATTAGAGCAGATCCGTAGGTAGATCCTTAACTCAAATAGTATCCACTTATAAAATTCAGACAATAGGAATGTAACGTCATATTAATATAATCAAGGGATTTGGCACCAGCTAACTAAAGTTATTGTAAAGTATAATGCACCGTCCATGCAGTATCCTGCTTACTTTCTTCAGCCATATTTAAAACGATAGACTCCCTCCACCGTTCAAATTTATTTGTGTTAAGTTACTATTTGGATTAAAAAAAGTTTTGTTTGATCATTAATTAGTTCAAACTTTTTCTCTCTCTGAGAGTTTACTGTAAAACTCACCTTTCATAGCTATATTTTACGTAATTATCATTATAGCCGTTGTATTCAGTTTACGATCGCTGTATTCGATTTTATCAATAGTCTGTATTCAGGGCAAGTTTACCAAAAGGACACTATGGAAAACTATTTTGCCAAAGTTCAAACTTGTTGAATAATTTGCCAAAAAGACACTTAAATCTACATCATTATCAACTTTTCCAACTTAACAACTTCACCCACAAATTTTGTAATAATTCACTTTAACTCAATACTTCCAACTTAATAAATTCATCCACAAGTTTTAAATAATACACTTCAACCCACTCCATCATCCACCATTATATATATAAAATATCTAGGTTTCCAAAAATATTAAATAAAAAAAATCCAAAAGCTAAAATAGAAGGTGGTTGTTTTCCCTCCAAAAAGCTCCGATTCCGGCCACTTTTCCAGCGTTATTGTTTGGCGATCAGCTCTAAATCAATCCACAAACATCGTAAGCTTGTCCATTGGACCCATTGTTACCCCATTTATTTGGTATCATCTTAAACACGCTTTCCACCATTGTTAAGAAGTTTGAAACCATTCACATTACTCTAAAGCACTTTAGAAAGTACATTACAACAGCTCAGGCGACTTTAAGTTTATTTCTCTATTCCATAAACCCAAGGATCGTTGAGTAGAAGCAATATTTGCAATTTCACGGTTTTCAAACGGAAAGCTGCCCAGTCATTGACCACTGATCGTCATTCATTGACCGTGAATATAACCCGACCTAGACCATAAGCATAATCTACCATCGATCAAAGCCTAATTCCACGATGTCTATTGCAGAATTTGTTCTAGTTTCTGGTGATTTCATGGGAGAATGGGTGGAGACTCCCAAATGCTAGAAATGGAGATCTTTTACTAAGGTGACAATCCCCTTTGCTGTTCGCCGCAACAGTTCGTGCGACGAATTGGTTGCAAGCGTAATGCAGAGGCGGGATCTAGATTGTGCGCCGGGAGACGTGGTATTAGTTCTCTAATGAATTCGAGGGAAAACGTGAATCCTACGATCATAAATAGTGATGTACGTGTGTTGATGTACATGATGGATGTCGATGCAAATGGCTTTAGTCCTATTTTGAGGATAAATATAGTTGAGAGGTCCTTCGAAAGATCGGTAAATTCATCAGAACCCCCACCTCCATGCTCGGCAGTCGACGATGATTTTAGTGATTACGAAAATAATGGCGATAATCCTATTAATACGGAAGATGATTCTCTGCTTATGGAAGACGTTTCATCGGACTCGCAAGACGACGAAGAAGACCGTGGAACGGGTTCACAACCGAGGCATTCCTTCACCGACGGAGCAAATTTCAATATTGATCAAATATTTGCTGACAAGAAAGTGCTCAAAATGCTACTAGACGCAGCAGCGGTGTGGCAGTGTTTTGATTATTGTTTGGAGAAGAACTGCTCCAAATTCTTGAAGGCAAAATGCTTATCTCATAGTTGCGGCTGGTTGTTGAGAGAAATGAAGTACGAAACCTAGTACAGATTTTGTATATACAAGTATGTCGGGTTGCACACGTGCGGTGTTGAACACGCCACCCGCAGGCATAAGAGATTGTTCTTCGAATTGATTTCTTCACTATGCGTAAATCATTTTTGGGATGGTAAGGGTCCAAGCATAAGCGAAATTCAAAGGATTGTGCTCAAGGAGTTGCATTGCCATGGAAGCTATTGGATGTGTTGGAAAGAAAGTGTAATTGTGAAGAACATCATTTGTGATACACCAGAGCACGGATATGCTTGCTTGCTGGCTTTTTCCCACATGGTGGAATTGTTGAATCCAGGGTCTTCTTACTCTATCATGGTAAACCATATTAATGGATCATTCGTTTACTACTTCTTAGTATTCAAAGCTTGCATACGGGGATATGCCCACATGAGATAGGTAATTGCCGTCGATGGCACACATTTGTATGGAAAATATGGGGGCGTATTGCTGAGAGCAGTTGCACAGAAAACCAAAAATCATATCTATTTAATTGCCTTTTGTATCGTCAATAAAGAGAACGATGCTTCTTGGACCTTCTTCTTTCAGAAGTTGAAGTCTATCGTAGAAGATGAACCAGATCTATGTTTCATCTCCTACCGGCACATCAGCATTGCCAATGCCTTCTCCCATGTTTACAGTCGTGCACATCATGGACTTTACATGAGACACCTCGCTGAAAATCTGCATGTAAATCGGCACTGTGGAGAACATCTTTATTTGATGAGTTTGGCGAGCATTTCTCCAAATTGAAGAATAATAGCCCCGAGGCAGTACATGTCCTTGAAAATGTGTTTGGTTTTGAGAAATGGAGTAGAGCACACTTCCCGGGCAATAGGTACGATGTGATGACCACAAACATCGTCGAGTCACTCAACTCGGTATTGATGGATGAACGAGAGTACCCCGTATCGTACATATTCAATTCAATCATTAGAAAATTTGGTGAAAAGTTTAGGGAGCGGCATGCCTTTGTCGCAGGTCAAAATAATAAATTTTTGCCTTGAGCGGAAAGGATCCTAAGAAATAACAAGAGTGCGAGCGATTCCTTGTATGTGACTAATCAAACGGGGGTATCGATCAATTCACGATTTTTGAAAATGGCATTACTGCCAAGGTCAATCTGTTAGAGAGGAGTTGTTCTTGTTGGAAATTTGACCTGGTGAAAATGTTGTGCAAACATAGGATGGCAGCTTTGCGAGCAAAGTATGGTGATGGCATAGGTTATGGTAACTCCATCTACGAGTAATCTTAGCCAATTTATAAAAATGAAACTTACCTTCTCACATACACGAAAGATATTAACGTTGTCCCTCTAGAGGCCGAATAGACTGTGCCACAGGAAGTGCAAGACAGTAAAATTTCTCCACCCCCTACGATTGCAAACTTGGAAGGACGAAAGTCAAACGCACTAATGGCGTCGGTGAGACATTCAAGTCCAAAAAGAGGTATAGGTGTTCGATATGCAAGAAATCCGGGTACAAAAGAACCACATGTGGAATGGCCAGCAAATCGTAGGCAACCTTTTTTTTTTGCTTCAGTTGTAAAGCTACTATTTTGGGGGATGTTCATTTCTGTAGAATTTAACGTTTAGCTGTAATCAAATTAAAGCCTTGTCTACGATAGACAACGTAAATTCTATGGTATATCGTTCACATGATCTATAAAATATTATGTATTGGTTATATGATTTCTTATCAAACATGCTACGTTGGTCTTTTTACCATCTTATCTCTTCAGTTGATGCAATAAATTATTGTTTTCCATTCTCATTTAATGAAAAGTTGCAGAAATGTCTGTTCACAAGAAAAATAGTTGATATACGTAAACTAAGCATTTTCTCTTCTGACACACATCGACTGACCATTGGGTGGATATATGAAAGGATGTCATCTATTGGTCTATAAGTAGAGTGTCTATTTATACGTAACTCTTTAGTTGTCCCTAAACCTAATATCAGAAATCCTCTTCTTCTTCTTCTTCTTCGTCACCCAAATAAAAAAACATGCCTCCAATAAGAATACCCCCTGCGCCCCGTCAGACGTGTTCCCCTAAGACACTACGACCTCCTTCTTCTTAGGAATG
Organism: Capsicum annuum; assembly: GCF_002878395.1. Classification (NCBI taxonomy): domain Eukaryota; kingdom Viridiplantae; phylum Streptophyta; class Magnoliopsida; order Solanales; family Solanaceae; genus Capsicum; species Capsicum annuum. Next base: position 146,465,427 of record NC_061112.1, on the reverse strand, counting down.
ATTTCGATCGCCTGTTTTATAGCGTGGGTCAAGACCGCATCTATCTAGATCGGGAACTCCATCGAATTGCTCGTTTCCTGAGGGCAATTCTGGAAAGGCTTGGAATGGATGGCCCTGACTACATCACCCTCCAGTATCCCCGTGAAATCTGATTTTTAGTTTTTTATTATCTTTTATGTTTATACATTTTTATTTTGTGTTCATTGCAGAAGAAACTTTCTTGTAGGATTGTTGTTAGAATAAAACTTCTTCTTTTTTTGCTTATTTTGCAAGTTTTGACGGATGTGCCAATGTTATCAATGTAAAATCGTATGATTATGCAATGAACGAAGTATTTATGTTTTCAAATTGAGTTTTCCTGTTTTTGGTTATTGTTATTTTTTGTGTTTGCATCCGTAGTGAATGCATCTGTAAATACTGATCACATAAACAGTTTATCATCGATCACATAAATAGTCTATCCTCAATCACATACATAGTCTATCGTCGACCTAACATAGTAGTCGATCGTCAATCATGTTAAATAGATAATAACAAGTTTTGGAGCTGGTGGAGTAAAATAATTAAATTAAAAATGATACAAAAAGATAATGACATGTTTTGGGACTGGTGGAATAAAATAATATAAACAGATAATAGCATGTGTTGGGACTGGTGGAGTAAAATAATTAAATTAAAAATAATTTAAACTAATAATAACATATTTTGGGCGCTGGTGGAGTTAAATAATTAAATTAAAAATGATATAGACTGATAATAACATGTTTTGGGGCTGATGGAATAAAATAATTAAAGTAAAAATATTTTGGGGTTGTCATTGATATTGAATCATGTCAAATCCATATAAAAATACTTGTGCTTTGAGGGTCCATCGACCCTTTTGATCTACCATAAACTTACACCTTTAGAATTGCATAGATTGATCTCCTGCTTATTCGTAGACCACAAAGGTCTATGTACCCTTCTATAGATCAATAATTGGATGTTGTTTAAAAATGAATAAATAAATTAAAAATAAATATAGTGTGGGTTTGTACACATATGAAGGAGTGTAAAGAAGTCACATAAAATATATTAGAGCTTATAAAAATTAGGAATGGTGAATTAAGGAGAGTGTGAGTGAGTATTGGTCGAAACAAACAATATCCTAAGAGTAATGTTTGTCGAACCACAAGTATGTTTTGAGGATGTTGATTGTATTTGATGACTACCCATTCCACATACTCCTTCAATCACCACTCTTAAATCACCACACCTAAATCAAAAGAGTATGCGGAATGGATAGTTGTTGAACAATCATCATCCTCAAAACACACTTGTGCTTTGACAACCATTACTCTTAGGATGTTGTTTGTTCGACTAATACCCATCCACACACTCCTTAATTCACCATTCCTAATTTTTATAAGCTTTAATATGTTTATGTGACTTGTTTACACTCCTTCATATGTGTATAAACCCATACTATATTAATTTTTAATTTATTTATTCATTTTTAAACAACATCCAAGTGTTGGTTTATAGCAGAGGTCTATGCATAATCAGGAGATCAATCGATGCATTTCTAAAGTCATAAGTCTATGATAGACCAACTGAATCGATGGACCCTCAAAGCACAAGTATATTTTTTACTGTAATATTTTTTACTTAACATATTATTGAGGGTTTATCGATTATGAGTATCTACGGTAGACTTTCGTATCTCGTTGATGACAGATATAGGTCATGGTCTATGATAGTCTATTAATTGTTATCACTATTTCAAAAAAAAAATGTTGTTCCAAAGGTAATAAACGACTAGTTTTGTAATCCATCAGTGTTAATACTTCGTTTTTACTTCATATATAAGGTGTCCATCCCTCATTATTTTATTTCATTCACTTTGTTTTGTTTTTTTTTTAAATCTACAATGTCGCAAGCATCTCAAACATCCAATTCTAAAAATACTCTAATTTGTCATTGTGGGAATGCGGCTCTCTTGAGGACGTCACGCACGGATTCAAATTCAGGTCGTAAATTTTATAATTATGCAATTGCGAAGTGAGTTGTGTTTTTTTTATATATATAAAGCTAAGTTAATCATTGTGTAATTATTATTTTTTCCCTAGGATAATGGCACATGCTCGTTTTTTAAATGGCTCAATGAGCTATCACCTCTAAGCAGTCCATCAACGTTTGCAAAATTTAATCTACTACAAAGGCCCCACGAATGCGAAGAAAATAGAGATTTTCTTATGAATTTGTTCAAAGAAGCCGAACAACAAAGGGTTCACCTCAAAGTATTGCTACATGACACCCAAATAGAGAAGGATCAACTAAAACAAAAATTGATTTTGGCCGAAGAAATGAAGAATGGCCTAAAAATGATGTTATGTGCTATAATGTTAGTATTTGTTCTTTGAAAAAGTGTAACATGGATGTAGTGATATTGAATAAATAATAATACTTCTATTTTTCTACAATGTTAAGCACTGCTTTCGATAGAATCATAGTCGATCAATCAACACATCAACTTAAAATGGAGCAGCATGGTACTGATAGACTATGAAAGAAGTATACGAAAGATTAGATAAATATTTTATGAAACATGAGAATGTCTCAAATATCCTACCAAACAGATCATTCAACACATTAACAATAAAATAATTCAAATGTCTTTTTCACTATTTTCCTCCTCATCAGCAAAGGTGTTGTTGACTTCATCAACCATATCCATGAACCCATCTTGTTTTTCTTACTCACCTTCTTTTTTTTCTTCACCTTCAACAGCTGCTTCTTTCTCACCTTCCATTTCTTCCTCACCTTTTATTTCCTTCACCTTCAACAACTATTTCTTTCTCACCTTTTTTTCATTCACCTTCAACAACTGCTTCTTTCTCACCTTCCTTTTCTTATTTTTCTTCACCCGCTATAGCTTTATCAGCTTCTTCTGCTTCTTCATCAGCTGCTGCTCATATTTTTTCAGCTTCTTCTTTTTCCTTGGCTTCTTCAACTACATCTCCTTCTTTTTCCTTGCCTTCTTCTTCAACTGCTGCTGCTTCTTTTTCAAATTTTTCTTTTTCTACTGCGGCTACTTCTTTTACACTTTCTTCTTGGCTCTTATCTTCTTCCATTTCTTCTTCTTCATCCTTCTTTTCTTCTTCTTTTTCCTCTTCCGCCATGATAGAGGCCAACTCATTCATTTTGCTCTTTTTTTTATCCTTCTTCACTCCTCTCCAATTCACGAAGGTCCACATGAACTGTATCTTCATAATACAAAGTGTTACTGATATTTAAAACTGAAAATTCATTAACAACATCAATTATTGAATGAAGTTACCTCGCTCGTGTTGTCGCTCATCCTGTTTCTTTTTCTTCAGTCTTTTCTCTCTAATATTGGCAACAATATTCAACACCGTTTCCTCAAGTGCAACAACACGCTTACAAAGATCCTCGGGGGATGAGGTGCGCACTGCATATTTGGAGGTGCTCAGAGTATCATCATCACCAACGCGTACTTCAATAGGGTTACCACCCAAATACCCGTCATCATCATTGTCCTCATTTGAAATAAGGACAGTCACCCCTTCTAACTCTTTCTTTAAGCCATCGAGGACGTTATTATTCACCTCATCCGTATATGGCTCAATGGTAATCATGTAATTCATCTTCGTCTCACGAAGAGTAGAGATGATGTACGGGTGCACGTTCTACAAAATATCAAATAACAATTACATAATATTCGATACAATAGTAGTATTATTATTGCATAATAAAAAACAATTTCATACCTCGATAACTTTTCCTTTGTACTTGAATGGGTCGCCTTTGATTATCTGGTCACTTTTTGTAGTGTGCCATCTGAGGATGCAGGGAATGGAAAAGGGCTCATCCGTTGATTTTGAAGCAAATTTTTCAAGATGAGGAAAGGCCTCGTAGATCCAAACCTGTAACCAGTATGACTGTGAAAAAAGAACTCAGAGTCTATGACAGAGTATAAATAAAATAAGAATCTACGATAAACTCACTAAAGGGTTTATGGTAGATACCATGAATGCCCAGGAAAATTCGAATAGAGCATAGGATGCCTTCTGTTTCTCATCAAATACTTCCCTCTACTTTTTCAGGTCACTTTTCTTCTTCAGATAGTCCAGGGTTAGTTGAAATGTCTCTTTCCCCCATGGATAATTCTCGAAGAAACTAGAAGAATCGATCATTCGAATCAATTTCATGTCGACAACCTTCGTCAAATCTTTTGCAAGCAACATGGTGTGCAAGAACCACAATGAACAACACTTAAACTTCTGGTCCTCGTTAAGCTTATTCCCTCTGATCTAGTGTAACAAGTTGGCCACCGTAATATTTTTGTTTATCGTCACCTTAAAGCAAAAATGTTTCCCTTTGTCTAACACATTTTTTATTTTTTATTCACTGAGGTATGATGAGCAGTTCAGCCCTGTGATCAAACAAAATTCTTTTAATCCAAAACAGACAGGCTTGTTGTTAACGCAGAACCACATCTCATGATGCATCTTATCCCTCTTGATGCGTCGCAACAGCAAATAATGAACCAACCGTCCATTAAACTTGAGATGTTACGGCACGTGTCTCATGTGTCCGAAACAGGACCATTTGAATCTTTTTTTCAACTACTGGTCGATAAGAACTTGCTTAAATTCTCGATAAGCAGTCATTCTTGATCTAACCGATATCTTCGCCAGGTAAGATCCGACCTCGTCCATTATCATTCGATGGTCATACCACTCCACAAAAATAAACCTTGACAAACATGGCACGGACAAGGGATCATTCTCCCCATCATCATTTTTTCTCCCACTTCCCTTGCTCTCTTCACTGTCACCACTAACACTGCGCTCGAGAAGGACATTTTCACTAGACTCGGCGTACTCGCTTATCTCCTTTAAATCCGGATCTGATTCAGACACTTTCTCATCAATTTTATTTCTTTTTGAGACATTTTCAACTGCCTCGGCTTTTATTTTTCTACTTCTACAGGATTTGCCATTAGGATGGATGCTTTTTTTACCAATTTTCAACACAATCTACACCTGCAGAACAAATCTCTTATTTTTAGTTCATAGACCACAAGTCTATCGTTAGAAATAAGTCAATGCTCAAATGAAACCCTCCCAAAAAAATAAAGAAATACCCTACCAAAATTCAACATAGAGTATCAAAATGAAACTAGTGCACCTAATAAAACTAATTAGTTATTAATATTTCAAAATTTACTATTTTAGCCATCATATTTTAAAAGAATCTCATACTTTTAAAAATTGATTTTAATCTAGGACATTCTGATTTCATAGACCATGGTCAATTTCATACACCACTGGTCTACGGATAGAAAAAGGTGACTATTGGAATCAAACTGCCAAAATAATTCTTCAAATAACGATTATCCCACCATTCCTCCACACAGTTCATACGTCTAAAAATTGATTTCAATCTAGGGCATTCTGATTTCATAGGCCACGGGTAAATTTCATAGACCACGGGTCTACGGACAAAAACAACTGACTGTTCGAATCAAATTATCAAAATAACTCTTCAAATAACGATTATCCCACCATTCAACACTTCTTTGCTAAAAAAACGGAAATAAACCAAAACTCCTTAATCAACCAAATTTGAAAAAAAATTCTTACATCACTACGAATCGATTAGCAAAGAAACCTGTTTAAATGGATCTACAAATGATCGAAACATGATTTTAACTAACCTTATGAAGCAACAACGACCTCTTAGCAGCTGCAGAAGAAGGAAAAACGAAAATAATGTTTGGGGAGAACTCTTCTTCAAAGCGGGAGTTGGGAGAAAATTTAAAAGGAGAGAGAACGTTTTTTTTATATTGGATTAAGTTGATGGGTGTTACTGTATTATGTTAAATTTGTAGATGGGTGTTAGTGTATTATGTTAAATTTGTAAAGTTAGAAAAATAATACAATGGTCCCTTGGCCCATATGTGGGCCTACTTTTTCACCTTTTTTCACACTTTTTATAACCTAACCCTATAAAATAATTCAAAAAGAAAATAGTGTCCCTTTGGCAAAAAAGTTTTGAGAATGGTAACTTTTGTCAATTTTTCCTCTGTATCCATGTAAAATATAAATACAGTACCTATTTAGTCGTTATATTTGATTCACAAACGTTGTATTCACTTTTACCCAGTGGTCTATTTTCATAAACAAAGGTAATATGCTACATATTTAGTCTCGCAAAAAACACTGCCATTTGTTTTTCTTTTTCATTTTTTATATTTTTTCTTTTTTGTGTTTTCCTCATTTTTTTTTCTATTTTTTCCTTCTTTTTTTTTTTGTTTTTTTTTTTTTTCTTTTATTTTTTACTTTTTTTTTTCTTTTTTTTTTAATTTTTTTTTTGTACATATTTTCTTTATCATTTTTTTTGTTCTATTTCATATTTTTTGTATTTTCGAAAAATAGGACTACTCGAGCACAAGTCATGAATAATAACGCAAATCCCATAATTATTTATCGTATTTATAGTCACACCGTCATTTAAATTTTTGTATTAATTGATACAATTATATTTGTATTTGTATTTTAAAGTTCGCGCTTGTATATGTATTTCACATTTGTATTGTATAGTTCGCAGTTGCATTTTTATTTGTTAGTTTGCACCATCATTTATATTTTATATAATTTGCACTTGTATTTTTAAGAACTGTTTTGTATTTTATAATTGACAGCATGCTATATTAGATTATATTTGTATTGTGGTTTTATTGTGTTTGTATATTTAGATTATTTATCTTTGTATTCTATTTTCGTCGATATCTTTTTATTTTATAGAATTATTTTGTATTTGTATTTGTAAGTTGATTGCATATTGTATTTTGCCGTGATTATGTATAATTTATCATTTGTATTTGTGTACAAACAAGTAAATGCATTAATTGTATTTTCTTGATTCTAAAATATATAAATATGTAATGTATCATTTGATACAAATGTACTGTTTTATATTTGTATGTCAAAATGATCATTCGTATTTATAAATAAACAAATATCACTTGATACAAATTCAATTACAAATAAATGAAACAAATGATTTACAAATACAAATACAATATGTATTTGTATATATTGTATTTGTATAAAAATTTAAATTATATTTATTTGTATCAATAAATACAACTCGTATCAATAAATACAAACAACTATTCGTAGAAAAAAATCAATCATTTTTTTTCAATAATTAAAAGATACAAATGATAGTTCGCATTTGTAATAAATTTATATTTTTGGGTAAAATCTCAGGAATAGACCCAAATAGGGGTGACTTTCAAATTTTAGCCCCAAATAAAAAAGTTTCCTTAAAATAACCTTTACCTATTAACTAATATTTTTTGAACGAAATTACCCCTGACTAATGGAGTAAATTACATAAATGATCCTCATAATGGATAACAACTCTATATTTATATCTTTCAACTTTTATTTTTTTCTCTTTTTCATTTTAGTTTGATTTTTTTTTCTCAATCCTTACTTTTTTCCCTTTTTTTTTTTTATTGTACTTTGATTTTTTATTTTTCTCAATCCTTACTCTTTTTTTCTTTACACCTCTGAACGTCTACTGTTATAAAAGAATTTTTTTTCTCTTTGATTTTCTTTTTTCTTTTTAAATTTTTCTCGACCTTTATTTTTATTTAATTTTTTAAATTTTCATCAACCTTTATTTTTTTCCATTCTCTCTCAACTTCTACATTTGCTTTGATTTTTTTTTTAATATTTTTCTTCACTTTCTTCTTTTTCCGCAATTTTTATTATTTTTGTTCTTTTCTTCGATTTCTTCCATTCAAGTTACATCTCATGAGCAAGAGTTGACACTATTACATTATAAAGGCAAGACTTATGACTTCAAATAACAAGCAACGTTTCATGGGCAAGATTTGACACTACCACATTGTAGAGGCAGGATTTATGACTTTCAAACAACAAGTTATGTTTCATGGGTAAGAGTTGACACTTACCACATTGTATTTTGATTTATGAGATGTGTTATAACTCTTACCTTGGAGGCAGGACTTAGCTCATGAACTTTCAAACAATAAATTATGCCCCATGGGCAAGAATTGACTCTACCACGTTATGTTTTCATTTATGAGATATTCTACAACTATTGCCCTAGAGGCAAGACTAATTAGCTCAGTGACTTTCACACTACAAATTATACCCCACGGGCAAGAGTTGACTCTACCACGTTATATTTTCACTTATGAGATGTTCTACAACTATTGCCTTAGAAGCAAGACTTAGCTCAAGGATTTTCAAACTACAAATTATATCCCACGAACAAGAGTTGACTCTACCATGTGATATTTTCATTTATGAGATGTTCTAGAGGCAAGACTTAGCTCAAAAACTTTCAAACTACAAATTATGCCCACGGGCAAGAGTAGACTCTACCACGTTATGTTTTCATTTATGAGATGTTCTACAGCTATTGCCTTAAAGGCAAGACATAGTTCAAGGACTTTCAAACAACAAATTATGCCCTATAGGCAAGAGTTGACTCTACCACGTTATGTTTTCATGCCCTTAAATTTGCTTTGATGTCAAAAAAGAAGATCCCTTTGCGGATGATCCAATTTTTATTTATTAGCAAAATATAATAGAAGTTTAAAAAAAAAAAAACAATCAAACAAAATAGAAAAATAAAGTAAGAGAGATTGAGGAAAAAAAGGCAAGAAAAAAATGAAGAAATGATAAAAATGAGAGGAAAAAATAAAAATAATTTTTGAGAAATTTGAGCGAAAAAAAAAAGAGAAATGATAAAAATCAAAATAAATAAATAAATAAATAAAGGTTGAAACAAATGAATTTAAAAAAAAAAAAGAAAAAAAAAAGAAGAAATAGATAATGTTTGAGAAAAATGAGAAAAAAAAAAAAAGTTCAAGACAAATGAATTAAAACATGAAAAAAAAATTAAAGGAAAAAATAAAAAAAGTGAAAATAATAAAAATAGAATTTGAGAAACAAATGAGTATGAAAAATTTAAGAGTATTTGAGGTGTATAGCGCAAAATAGTACTCGTGCTATACTAAAAAAGAAAGGAAAACTAGTCTTTAAAGATTTTTCTTATTGGAGTAAAAAATCTAAAGTCACCCACTATTAGGGCTATAGCATGTAACTTTCTGTGTATTTTATGATTCGCACTGGTATTTGCATATTATAGTTCGCCTTTGTATTTGTATGTTATAGCTTGCATTTGTATTGATATTTTATAGTTCACACTTGTATTTGTATTTCTATGTTATAATTCACATTTATATTTATATTTTATAGTTCACACTTGTATCTGTATGTTATAATTCGCAGTTATATTTACATTTTATAGTTCGCACTTATATTTATATGTTATAGTTCTTATTTGTATTTGTATTTTATAATTTGGAGTTGTATTTTGTTTGCTAGTTTACAAAAATGAAAAGAAGGAGAAAAATGAAAAAGAAAAAAAAAAAGAAGGAGAAAAAAAGGGAGAAAAAGGAGAAAAAATACAAAAAAAAAAAAGAAAGAGAGAGAGTAATAGAAAATAGAGAAAAAAACGAAAAAGAAAAAAGAAAGAGAAAAAGAAAAGAAAAGAAAAGAAAAAATTGAAAAAGAAAAAATGAGAGAGTAATAGAAAATAGAGAAAAAGAGAAAATACACGAGAGAGGACTATGAATTGTAATTAGTTGAAACTTAGACTAAATAAAATAATTAGGAGTCTATGTTTGTTAAGTTATGTAGTTATCCATATATATATATATATATATATATATATATATATTAGTTTAACTGCACGTGTAATGTTTGATTATTTAAAATTAAATTATTTTATCTATTGTGGAGATTTTCAATAAAGTATAAAAATTCAAATCAATTTTCAAAAATCTTTCATACTTTAATATAATAATGTAAATATAAACATATATACATAGATGTTTTATCAGTTCCAAGTGGTTGATGGATCATCACTTTTGCGTTTGCATACCTCTCCCATCACTTTTATCAGTTCCTTGTTGCCACAAGCTAAGAGAGATATATCAATTTAAATCATATTTGTGTTGCGATTATTTTTTCTTTTTTTATATTTAAACTCTTTCCTTATTTTTAAAGTCAAATCTTAACAAATTTATTGATTACATTCTATTACGTACTTAAAACATTTAAAAATCTGGAACTTCTTAATTTTTTCTTATTCTAATAGTTTTATGTTTATTTTTAAAATTTTCAAATCTTCTTAAAATCAAATTTAGTTGATTTAGAATTTTTAAACTAATAGAAAAAATATCAGTTGTCGTTAATTTTGATGACTTTTAATAAACAAAGGTTTTAGCATAAATATATTTAATTAATTTTCAACTCTTAAATTATAAAAATATATAAAAATTCTAATGTCTTCTAACAAGAAATTTTTTTTATCATTAATATATTTAATTATTTTTCAACTCTTAAATACTAGAAAGAAGTATTGAAAAAGACGATTTTGTCTAAAACAAAAACTTTTAATGAAGGGCAAAAAGTTCAATTGACTTTTAATGAAGTATGACTTTTAATATATATATCGTACTTCAAATTGAATCAAACAAATTAAAACGGAGGGATCCGAATAACTATTATGTCGTCTATGGCTGCGATACGACAACCAAATATAACAAACTTGCCGAAAGGTTTTCTACCTTAAATACCTTTATTGTGGAAAGAGATTTTGTTCTGTTCAACGCCCCTCAACACTCTCCATTTCTTTATTCACTATGAATCATATTCCTCTTCTTGTCAACATTTTATTGCTAGCTACCTTACTTTCTTTTTGTGAAGAAAATGCTCAGAGAGTCTTTTCAAACAGTACTTTTATTCCGGCTTATTTTCTATGAAGCAATCATAGACTTGTTTACACTAAAATTACGAAAAATTCCTCTCCCATGCATTAGATATATTCTAAAATATCAAATTCCATTTTGAGTGACCCATCAATAGAATTACCGCTCTTTCCATACCTATTTGTTTATATTCTTGACTAGTTGTAAATATATATTGAAATTCAAATATTAATTTATTGATAAAGAGTATTTGCAATACTAAATTAAACTTGAGTATTTGAACTTCAAGAGGAAATATTGGGTACATTGGACTCTGTAAGGTGTATTTCAAGTATAATAATTAATGTTCTACACATGCACATCTCAAAGGACGTTAATGACCAAACGCAATGGTGCTTGTAGTTGGCCATGACCCATCTATAGTGTTTTGCAACAAACGCGACAATTACTACCCCTCCGTACCAAATTAACTTAGTTGGGGCCGGCTATATGATCACTCTAGCTTGTTGTGTTTCTAAATCTACGCTCTATCACTCTTTTCTAGAGTTTGATCGTATGACTCATGAGTTTAATGTCACAATAGTTAGTACAGCTTTTGACTATCTATTATTTTATTATTAATTAAATAATTATTAATATTTTTGTACTGAGTGCAGCGTTCTCCGTTAATTTAGATTTAAGAGTTCCATGCATATTTTTACTTCAAGCGAGGATTATCCTTGGCTTTAGGTTTCTCTCCAATTTCTCTTAGTTCTTACTTGGATTGAAGACATATGTTAGTTTAATTTAAAATTAATGATTGAGATTTAATTAGTTAAAACAAAGTTCTAACCATAATTATCTGCTTCCATATATTTAGTTATATTTGTTCCTTAAATGTCCATTATATCTTTTACTCAATATTTTTAAAAAATTCTTTACTTCCACGAATATATTTTAAAATCTTTTCCTAAATATATATATTTTTTAAAATTCATAATATAATTAAAATTTTAATTTTTCTAATTGAGAATTCAAAAGAGCTAAACAAAGAAAATATAATGAATTTTTTTGGCACAATCTTTATATTTGATTTGGTATAGATATAATGGATTTATTTGGCATAGAAAGAAAATAAAATTAGAAAAACTTAAAGCCACAATATTTACTTTTTTAAAAAAAATTTGAAAAACATTACTAAAGAAAAATGACAGCATTAGCCAAAGAAAATAGCCAAAGAAAAAGTAAAATCGTGGGTGAAAATTGTTCAAGAATAGAAAGAAAATAGTTTAATATATTTAAGAAAGATATAATAAATTGTTAAAAATATTTAAGCAACAAATATATGAAAGTAGATAATTATGGTTAGAACTTTGATTCAACTAATTAAATCTCAATCATTAATTTTAAACTATGACATGTGTCTTCAATCCAAGCAAAAACTTGGAGAAATTGGAGAGAAGGAAAATGGAGAGGAGAGGATCTTTTTATTTTATGTTCTTAGCTGTCATATTTTATATTACGAAAGTCAATTAGATTTAACCAAAAAAAAAAAGTCAATTAGATTAACTTTTAAAACTGAATTAGATTAGTTTAATTTAATATTTTAAATTTTAAATTTAGTTATTCAAAAATTATATGAAAAGCATTATGAATTGCAATTTTTTTTTTTTTAATGATTGAAAACTATACATTTTAAATATTGGTCAAAGTTTATTCATTTAACCCTAAAAAAATGAAATTATGACAAGCAAAAAATAACGAAGGAAAGAGAGTAGCTAGTATTACTATTTCACCAATTAGCTAAAATATCTCAAATTAAAAACAAACAATATATACAAAAGTACTTTTTTGCTTGATTCACATAGAGAAATAATCACAACTGTTTTTTTTTTAATTAGTTTTGACTTCTAATCATGAATCGAATGACCCACACCCGGACTATGCCCGGGCCCTGAAGGTTGAAAATCATCAACGTTCTCAGCCTTGCTGCTACCTTCAGTTGCTCGTGTTGATGACCCAAAATTAGAAGATGGCTTATAATTTCCACTGTTTTTCACTTTCAAAGTGTTTGAATGGTGTTTGCTGTGCTTAGACTTTAGGTGCCTTGCTTCAACATGTAAAATCTCATGACTCAAGATCAATACAATGAAGAAAATAATGGCTTTAGTCTTTGTTGAAGTCATTGTGTTACTTATGATACTCCTATTGTTTATGATATATAGAGTAGGGTAAAGAAGAGAAGTTGTTTCGAACAAAAATGTTTTAATTTGTACTATGTAAAAACACATGTACAACTGTAGTATATATAGGCACGAAAAAAGAGGACAATAGTATGTATTTTCCTAAATATTTGCCATTTTCCATTGAACATGAAAGAGAGGAACATGTGCTTGTGTGCTGTCACTCCTCACCAGTGGGAAGATTCCTATTGAGATAAAGAAAAAAAGAAAGAAGAATGAATATGTAAAGTAAGAATGGATGGTTTGTTTTGGGTGATTAAGGATGACCTCTGGTGAAGAAGCAGCAAAATATTGCTCACATGGCATGCACACCATCCATTCTATCGATCTTCACTTGCTACTTGTCTATATTCCCCGCCCATGCTCCCATCCCATGGCTCTCCACACTTAGCTCCAACTCCAAAGTGTATTATTACCTTATACTATCAATATTTATTTTCAGTGTACTTTAATGCATATGCATGTCCATCTCTGTACAATACGCCTAGGCTCGTATTTTATTTTTTGGAGTAATATTGAGGTTACCATATTCGTCTTGCTTAAGAAATTTTGTAACCCTTTTCTCTAATTAATTAGTTGGATTCGACTTATTTATATACTTACAGTCTAATTGTTTTATGAAATTAATCTTGGTTATAAATATGTATATTTGGGTTAAAAATACTATCTCTTTCTTACATTTGATCTTCCTTTATGTAAATATTGGAATTTGAATAGTTTTATTACTCCATTGAAGATCAATACTCCTTCGGAAAAACAATAAACAAAGATTCTTTACATATACTCATCCTTGGTTTCAAATAATGTGTTGTATTTCTCTTTTACAAGTCCCTTAAGAAAAAATATTATTTAAGAGAGATTTTAATTATTTTAGTCTCAGGAAATCTCTCTTCATTAAATGTTTACTCTATTGAGATATTGTGATGTTTGTAGTTTTCATCAAAAACAATTATTGCCAAGTGTATAATGAGAAGAAATAATTAATTTTATGTTGAACTTCTAAAATGATAAATAATTTGAGATAACTATTTTTAAAAATCATGACAGATAATTTAAGACGAAAACAATAATTCTATACGTCTATGAATGCGAATTCACTTTCATCCACTACATGGAACAAATACTTTAACATGTCGTATAAGCATGTAATATGTCTCTAGTAACCAGTTCCACCTTTATATGGACGATTATCTATCACTGTATTAGTTTTTCAAATTTGATCTCATTTTTACAGTACTGTTATATATGTTACTCTTTTTTCAAAAAAAAAAAAAATAGAAATCGAAAATAGCCTAAGAGGAAAAACTGCAAAAAGATGTAGACGCACCGTTCAGCCTAAGGACATTAAGAAGCCAGATCGAACTGAAAAGTGAAAACCTTTCATTTCAGAAATATGCTTGGCTGGCATTACAAACAAGGAATGTGATTCCTGAGAAAATCACCATATAATTGGTTTAAACAATGGGTGATGTCCTTAATTGGATCTTCTCGAAAAACTTAACTACAGTCTACAAACCATAAAAATATGCACTTAATACTTTTTTTATTGCCACTTGTTGACTTATTATTCGATAGTCCCTAGTTTTGATCTTCCCATCCACTTTTTTTTCCCTATCCGATACACGAGTCCGACTAATTTAAAATCATGTCAATTATTAGGTCCTATTCAGACTAGCTTTTCCTATCGAAACTGAGATCTATAATTAAGGCGAAACGACCCCATCCCCGGCAATTTGGTCCATTCACATAGTTGCTCCAAAATTACTCCATATCGCCGATATTAGTAACGTCTAAATATTTATATTTTTATTTGCAGTTTGTCCCATTTAAATAGTTTTGTCATCAGGATTAACCCCCTCAGAAACTAATTTCAGGAAATAACAAAGAGCCTGTTTGAATAAGCTGAAAAAAATGGCTTTTAAAAAGTTTTTTTAAAATGTTAAAATTTGTTTTAAAAATAAGCAGTTATATGTTTGGATAAAAGTATCGAAACTGAAAAAAAGTTGTTGATGTGTTTGGTAACAAGTGTTTTTAAGCACTTTTTGGGTCAAAATGTCTGAAATAACCTTAAAGTTGTTAATAATATGTAGAGTTGATTATTATTAATTTTTATTTCTAAAATGATTCAAATTAAAATATATATATATATATATATATATATATATATTGTTAATATAATATTCAAATTTGTGTTTATATATCTATTAGTAATTTTTATTTTAAAGACAAATTTTAGGCAACCTTAGTTTTTCTCTCCAACTTTTGATAACATTGTACATAGTGATGCAATTTCATAATTAATGATTTGGAGATGTTTATCAATACATGGTAAAATGGTTATATATGTTACTAATCATTATAACTACATTAATAGATAAATAATTAGTCACAAATGATACTATTTGTTTAGTAAAATGACTCTTAATTGAAAAATATATTACTCGTTGATTGAGTAATGACTATATCACTATTAAAATATTGTCGAATACGAATGTTGCGTAGTCAAATATACATGAATCGTACACTAATCGTTCATGAAGTTGTGTATATTCAGTGAGTGTTCTCCATATATCTTAGTTGTTGAGTTTTTTTCTTAGAGAAATTCATATGTTGTACAATAATAATTGTCCAAATTTAAAAGAATATATTAAAGAAGGGGAATAATACATAAAAATCATATTTCATAAATTAGAAGTTTCAACAAAAGAGGTATTAATATGGTTTTTAAATACCCTTATAGTTGTTAACATTATATAAAATTGATTACTATTAGATTTTTCATTTTAAAATAATTTAAATTAAAATTAATTTATATTTAATTCAATTTCAATATAAACTACTTAATACATTTATTTTTAAAAATATTTTTATGAATAAATAAGTTACTTGTGCTCCATTTTTCTTCTTAAAATCGAACAAAAGAAATCCAAAAAGAAACAAAATTTGTTGTTTCAGCTATATGGATCCGTTTTTCTTTGTGAATTTTGCCACTCTAATTAACCCATTTTTGTTTTACGAAATTTTTTTATTCTAAAAATTGAACCAAAACACTCAAAAAGGAGCAAAAATTGTTGTTTCAGTTAAATAGGTTTATTAATTTTTCGTTTTTCTTCAAGAAAATTGAACAAAAGTCGCCCCAAAAGAAGTACTTGAATTGCTAATGATACATAAAAATTTATTGTTTCAGTCAAATAAACTATCAAAAAATAATTCTTCTCAATTCCTCATAAATTACATAAGCATCAAATTATTAGCAACCCATTAAAAAAAGAAATAAAGACACAAAATAGAGAGAAAAATACAAACATGAAGAAAGAAACACAAAAATAGAGAAAAACACACAAAAATGATAGAAGATAATAAATGTTTTAGAACAAATACGATGACAATTTTGAAATATGTGAGAATTACAAGGGATAAATATGTCTTTTAGTTGGTCAAACTAGAATGGTTTATAAGCCAAAAATAAAAAGTAGGGGTAATGGTGTTTTGACTTAATAAAAGCAATTTTTAACTTTTTAAAGCCATTTTCAATGTTGCCAAACACTTTAAAAAGTAAAAAATGACTTAAAAGCTATTTTGACTAGCTTTTAAACTCATCCAAACACCCTCTAATAATAAAGAAAAAATTACACAAATTAGCAAACCTAATACATTAATTACAAGTAATAGCAATAGTTTGTCAAAATTACAACTAATAGCAAAAGTAGCAATATTTTGCCTTTTTTATTTAAAAGCGCGTGTCTTTAACCTATAAAGTTACCTAATCCTATTTTCATGCTACTTTACCATTTCCAATTCTCTCCAATATAATTTTTTTAGGCTATTTCTTCAAATTTTAATTTTTTTCTCTGAAATTCTTGATAAACATTATCCCCTCTATTAAGGTAAGTTGATTTTACAATTAATTCATGTTATCTTTTCCATATAAGTTTTTTTATGTAATTTATTTTCAGTATTTTTTTGCACATTCTTCAGTGTTATTATTTTTGGGGAGTTTTTATTATTTTTTTATTTTTATATGTTGAATTTTCTGGGGCATTCTTTTTCAACATTCTTCTGTGAGAAAACTTGATTTCAAATCAGGACTATGAGTCGGAGAACTCAGTGTTAAACTCGTTGCTTGGGTTGTTAAACGAAGATGATAAAATTGTGCTAATTGTAGTGACGCAGGGGATTGTTCCGATGCTTGTAAGGTTGCTGAACTCTAGCTCTTCACCAAAAATTTTCAGTAGACTTAGTTAATGCTCTTTTGACAGAGAGATTGAAAGTTTTGGATTTGAATGACCAATATCCCCAAATATTTTTGTTGACCAATTTGACTGACTGTAAGTTTACTCGTTTATGAACAATTTGTTTTACCTTCTGCAATGATCTTATGATTAAGTTAAGTAGAAATTAAGATGATTAACGCTCAGATAATGCATATACAGAAGAATCAGTGACCTCAACGGAGGTACTTCAGAATTTTCGATTCTTGCAAACATGATCACAATGGAGTATGAAGCACTTTGGAATCAAGCAGTACCACAACCACATATGATGATCAAGAAGATAAAGGAGGAGTGTAAATATAGACGTTTTGATTTCATTAGAAGAAGAATCAATAGCAACCACTCATAAAATTTATATTTGTTGTTAAGTTGTATTTGCTATTCATTAGATTTTGACAGTGGCATATACTAACTTCTTCTTCATAAGCATGATTTTTGTATTTAAGATATTTGTATTTGTAATTGGTATGTATTTGTGTTACATTCTGGTTACTTAAATTTGAACCATTCATGTATTCATAAAATAGATATGTATATGTTGTAATATAAGTATAATATGTATTCTGTAAATACAAATTAAGTGCCACTGCTTTTAAATGTAAAGTATATACATGCTACAGTTTAAATATGTTTTATGAATACATATTGCTAAGATTTGTATTTATGTTAAGTTGTATTTGTTATTTATTAGATTTTGACTATGATATGTACTTCTTTCTTCATGATAAGCAGGATTTTTGTACCAGTTATGTATAAATAAATTACATATATATTTGATTTGTTTGTAATATATGAAATGTATTTATTATCAGTTAGATATGTTTTTTTTTGTTATTGCTAATATTTATATTTATTGCTCACTTGTATTTGATATTTCTGAGAGGATGACAATATTTGTATTTTGATGTTTGATAATTTAAATTTGGAACACTAATGTATTCACAAAATGCATATGATAGTTTTATGATATATCTGTAAGATATATATTATAAATACATATGTGTCACTGTTTTGACATATAATTGTATTTTAGTGGTGTATAGGTGTTGCGTGATCAGATATACATGGCAAGAGTATTGCCCAAATTTACTCCACATACAGAATTTCATACAGTCAACAACATTGAAGATCGTATTAAGCCTATGTTAACGAAGAATCAGTACAAGATGTTTTGAAACAATAGCATTTTACCAGATATACATATGTATTTAAGAAGATATGCATATGTATTTATGAGTTATCAATAAATTTTTTTTCAATTATGCATATATATCTATGAATAATGCATATTTATGTATGATCAATGCATATTTAAAAAAAAAATTATATTTATTTAAAGTTTTGATTTCGTAATTGATATGTCTTTATATGTATTTTTTATTTATTACATAAAGGTATGTTAACTTATTCTAAGTTTTAATAGATGGGCATAGGTACTTAATAGATTCTCTAATGTATTTTTTCAGATTAAAAATTTGATAAGTGTGGCTTTCAGTTTCTTAGGTATAAATCAATGATGCTCTATGTCTTGTACAATATATTCATAATGAATTAAGTTAAGCAAGTTCAACAAAAAAAATTGCAACAATTTAACTATAACAAGTTCAATAACATCAAACATTTTTATAAAAATTTATAATCATATAATTATCAGTAAAAAAATGAAGTAATTTTTTTTTTTTGACATAATGCTACATCATGAACAAATCAACATTTAAACTATAACTGCAACATTTAAACAATAACAATATTATTATACATTTTCCCATAGATGCCACATACATGCATAATGTGTCACATCATTGTACACATCAACAACAACTTTTATGATGCTTGCAGTTTCATTATATGTTCTCTTTCACCACGTGTTTTCTTTAGATTTTCAAAAAATCAAGTCCAAGATGCATCATTTTCAGAATCAAGTATACCATATGCCAAAGGAAATATCTGTCCTGCATATTAAAAAAATACATATAAGAATACATAATTTTTACATAAAATACTGCATATGTATATTATAAATACATACAGCTGGAAACATATGAAACTGTCAGTGAACACATAAACATACTGCATGTGTATATTATAAAATACGTACAGCTGGAAACATATGTAATTTTCATAATGTTATTTATATGTCCACCTACAAGTGTGTTTAAAAAGAACAGGTATACTTTCCATTGTCAATCTTCAGAATACAAAAAAAAAAGTAAAAATAAAATTAAATATCAAATAGGTACTATATACAACAACTAATTCGTATATACAAAACTGAAGAAAAAATTCCAACGAAAATAAATATTTTATTCGAATACTAGTTATCATCGACTAAAATTCAAATTAAACATATAACAATTGTATCTCAATTTTCACATTACATAATAACATAGATAACTTTGAATTTAAAATAAAAAAAAAAGAATTTCGATCAAATCATTTTTTTTTAGAACTGATAAAATTCATATACGATCTCAAATTTTTGAATTTCACGATTGTTACGCAATTTTGTTACAAGTTTTTCAGTATTTTTTGCAATTTTATTTTGTGAAAATCACAAGTAGAATCAAGTTTGTTTAAATCTCAAATACGTACTATATACAACAACTAACTCGTATATACAAACTGCATATGTATATTATAAATACATACAGCTGAAAACATATGAAACTACTAGTGAACACATAAACGTACCGCATTTGTATATTATAAATATATATAGCTGGAAACATATGTAATCTTCATAATGTTGTTTATATGTCCATCTAAAAGAGTGTTTAACAAGAACGGGTATGTTTTCCATTGTCAATCTCCAAAACACAAAAAAACAGTAAAAATAAAATTAAATATCAAATATGTACTATAACAACAACTAATTCGTTTATACAAAATTGCAAATCGAATTCAAAAAGAAAAAAAATTAGTCGAACACTAGTTATTCTAAATTTAAATTTAAATTTAATGACAAAAATTTCATCTCAACTTTCAAATAACAGAACAATAAGGGCAAATTTGAAATTGAAAAAGAAAAATTCGCTTAAACAACTTTTTATCGACAACTGAGAAAATTGATATACGATCTCAAATTTTTTGAAACCTTCAACTGCTACACTAATTTGTTACAATTTTTTCATCAATCTTCGCACTTTTATTTTAGTAAACCACAAATAGAATTAAGTTTGATGAACAATACCTGTAATTGCACCGTTGTATTTTTAATCTTTTCTTCAAAATGTTAGTCGATCAGCATAAAAAATAACTTGAAGAAAAACGTTTTTGAATTTGAATCTTATTTTGGATTTGAATTGAGATGTTGATTATGAAAATCGTTTTTGATTTGAATTAGTAGCTGTAATTTAACGATTGTGGTAAAAAAAGAGTTCTAAAAGGTTAATAAATTTGTAAAATTAAATGTCCCTTAAATTAAGGAACCGTTTTTCCTTATTAAACTCAAACAGATTTGAGTTAAATTAGGAACGAAATCTTTAATTGTATATATATATATATTTAAATAGCAACAGTTTAGTCAAATACAAAATACATATTATTATTTTTTATAATTTTAAAACTATTGCTATAAAATTTACAATTAAGGCTCTATAATTGTTATTTCTCAAAATTTTCCAATAATAAAATATCTGAACTTTTGCTGTTTTGCAGTACAGTAGGAAGGCAGCTTTGCAATTATTAAAATCAGACAACTAATTTTTATTTTATTTTTTATTTTTTTAAAAAAGGAACACACAACAACTTAACAACTCTAATTATTATAGAATGTTGTGACCGACTTTTAATTCTAGTTTAATACTCATACCAGAATATTTGGAGACAGTCGAGTACTACACAATTACACATTCTAAGTAGCGCCATTGTTAATAGTCTAATACATAATCCATGTATTCTTTCAATAGAAAAAAATAATTATACGACCAAAACAAGCTTTAGACTGAAACCTTTACCAGCCTGGCAATTGCATTCTATATATCTTAATATTTTTTAATTACTTAGAGACCCATAAAGTTATGAGATGATATTATAAAAATTCTTAAATAATAAATCATGAATGCGTGCGCCGTGGGTTGCCCTTTTCAATTAATAATTAATATTCATGAGTAGCCCTAAGTTTCACATAAAGAACAGTACCACCCTCTAAACATGGTCTTTCCAAGGGCATTGGATTGGCAGTCGAAAAGCAATTCCCTTTTCATTATTTAAAGTTTATGCTACCCTTCGAGAACTCAAGAGCTACCTACAAAAATTGTGCTTAATTTTGCAAAATACTTACAAAAGTAATCCCTGTCTCAATTATATTTATGTGACACACTTTTCTTTTTAATCTCTCCTAAAAGAGAATCACATTTCTATAATTGAAAACAATTTAACTGAAAAATTCTTTTTTTCCCTTAATAAAATGTTTTATCGCCACATAAATGTCTAAGATTTATTCTACACCACAAAGTTCAAAACTTCTATTTTTCTTTCTTAAATTAGGTGTCTAATGAAATCATATCACGTAAATAAATTTAAACAGACCAGTAGGTTTGACAAAATTTAACTACTGTATTAAAAAATTTAGGAAAGTCGAACTGGTACCCATGCACCTTCCCACTGACCTACACATTTAGTATTTATATATACTGTTTATTAGGGACTAGTGCTTATCCTGCTAAGTTTTTAATTAATTAATTTTTTGTCCTTAAACAACTGTTGCATGTAACATAGAGATTAGAGAAATCAGAAACCTAACTTTACAGTTTAGAGAACTCAAAGGCCTAAGGTGACCCTTTGCGGTTGCCTAATTCCAACTTGTGTATGTGAGGCTAAAAAGCAAGATTCCTTAATTACGAGGACAAAATTGGGAAGATTCTTGATTTCCTTTGCAGTTAATGGCAAAAGAAGAAAATGTAAACAATGAAAAGGTGGTCTCCATGGCTTAAGGAGCTAGCTAACTAGGTGCTTATTAACTTACATAAATTTCAAAGGGCAGTGTCCCAGACAAAGATTAGTGGACCCTAATTAGCTAAGTACCAGCCCATTGCTCTCACTTTCATGTGCATTTTGTTTTCACTTGTATGATCTCAATGGGGTTGGTGAAGATTTCTTTTGATTCTGTGCTTTCTCATGGATTTCCAAATCTCATGTGGAGCTACCGTTAATTCGCATCTGGGGAAAGTAATTCTCCTCGACTGTGACGCATGGATGTTAGATAATTCTATAATTCAATATCTAAAGTTTTTTTTGTCATTGATCATTAGTATAAAGAAATTAGCAAAAGTATCAGTAACAATGAATTTTGTAACAGGAGAGTTGCTCGGATGTTAAGCACCCAGAGGCGCGGAGTCATCTTTAGCTTAGGGGTTCATCCGAATCCCCTTCGATTGAAAATTATATTATTTATACATGATTAAAATTATCGTTTATGAATATATAGTTGACGTTGAATCCCCTTTGGCTAGTTCGTATGTTTACTTCTGGACCCCTTAGTAAAAATTTTAGCTCCGCCACTATAAATACCCTCACTTCAACTCCAAAATTGTGAATTCATGTCAGTGTGAGTTGAAAAAAAATATTTGTAGTTAATTCTTATTTTTTCATGAATGTTAAAATTTAAAAGTTATTAGTGGCCGGTAGGGGTTATTATTGTTTTATTTAATTCCCTTCTATCTTTTACGGAAAAAAAATTGAGCTGGATGGCGGTCTAGTCGTGGTAAGTTACACATCATGCAAAGTGAATTTACAATTTACGGTTGGTTTGACCTTTTCTTGATTTGTGATTTGTGATGTAGTACAGTAGTAGTAAAGAGATCCAAATGTATTGCCTTAGTTAGTTTCAATTTATTTTTCCTAATTGCAATTTAAATCACCAAAAGATATTTAATTTGATCATATTTTTTAAAATATTTTAAATTATTAATTATTGCAACTTATATTACTTTTTATATAATTTTTATTAAAAGTAAATATTTAATATTTAAATTCACATTGAATATTAATTAGCTTGACCCCCTACTATCAAATCAAACCAACATAAACTAAAACAAAGAAAACAATAGTACTCCCTCTGCTCCATTTTATGTGTCGTCATTTGATCGGGCACGAAGTTTAAGAAATAAGGGAAAACTTGATAATATTTACCAAATTGTGTTTTATCAAAAACATGTGTTGCTATCTTTTTTTTTAATTAAGTGAGCCCAATAAAGATAAAAGTGTAATTATGTTTTTAAATATTTATCAAATAAGGAACCATGATATTCTTTTTGTACGAACTAAAAAGAAAATGATTGACATATAAAATGAAACGGAGGGAGTAATATATTCCAAGAGCTGACATACTAGGGACTCACTAGAAATGATAAGTTGTTCACATGAAGCTGTACTTCCAAAAAGTATTCATCACGTGAGTATTACATGACCTCTTTTTTTTTTATTTTTTTTTACAATAGTAGGATTCATTTTTCATTCTCGCATGTTCTTTTTATATGTTATTAGTCAAAATGATTTGATCCAAAATATTTGTCCAAGTTAATTCAAATTGTCTCCAGTTCTACTCTGTGGCTCATAGTCATTAATTACTCATTTAATTAATAAATAGGTGTAATTTGATCAAATACCTTACGACTTTAGTCTAAAATATTGTTCGGTGAAAGAAGTTTTGTTACCTTGGAGCAGTCATCGAGAATTTGGAGGCATGCATTTTAGCTTTTCTTCTTGTTAATTAACAAGTTATAGAAACGGCGAAATTGTAATTAAACCTTGAGGAATACAATATAATGAAAGTCTTTTCACAATTAACTTTGAATTCAAATTTCAATGAATAAATTTACATCATTCATGAGCCCTAGAAACTAAGCCAATCAAATTAAAGCTAGTAGTAGTACATAATACATGCACGCAAGCAATTTTTTTTTTTTTAAAAAAAACATTACAAATGGATGATCCATCTCTTCATGGCCAAATTACTATTACATTAGGGTAAAGCTTGCTAGTAGCTAGTCATGTTTAGAGTGACCAATGCCAGGGCTGTGTCCAGGGGAGCTAAAAGCATCTACACTTCCTTCCATAAATCTAAATCCACTTCTCCCCAACTGTTTAATGCTAGATTCCTTTTTATCGATGACTTTTACGCCTAACGACGTCGCGACATTAAGGTTCAATGTTATAGCAAGATTTCTTCCTTGGCTAAAAAGAAGTAGGTTTGATACGAGTAGAAACATGAAGAGTACTGAAGTTGAGGTATAAAAGTTGGCCATATGGGAAAAATATAGAAGAGAAAAGGCAAGAAAGCAAAGGGTGTTGTGTTGGTGCTTTGCTAAGACTAATTAAGAGGAAGCAAAGCTAACTTAGAACTTTGAAATTTTAATAGAGTAATAGAGGATAGTCCGTTTGGCAAGGGTTTCGGGTGGTATTTAAAGAGTTAAATGAAAGCTAAAGATTCCATAGGAAGAGGTGCCAAAACCTACCTCATTGCCTCCTCCCTCAAATTTCAATTTTCTTATGAAAAAGGTTATGGCAGCTAGCAACAAAGACCTACCCTCGTTTCCTTAGTTTCAATTTACGTGATATTATTTTCTTATTAAGTAATTATATAAAAAAATTAATAATTTTTTATATTTGAAATTATATTATTTTATTTTAAACTTCTCATCAAGCTCACTTACTATGAATGAAAGTTATACTCGTTTTGTCTCAATTGACTTTATTTTCTATTAAAGATTCAAATTTCTTAATTTAGACCTTGGATTTGGACTTAAAATCTTCCAACATAAAATTTACATACTTGAATACTACGTAAAAAATAATACTTTATAAGTTAGAATAATTAATAATTTAAAATGGCAAATAAAAATTGTGATTAAAAAAATAAATTTGACTCTCGAAATTCGAGCATCATCACATAATTTAGGACGAAGAGAATAACTCATACACGAAGGAACACAACTTTAAATTAGGAAGAATACCTAAAAACTTCTTCTAAATTTGGATTATAAGTTGTATAATGGAATTATTGGCAGTCTTAATTATTTCATGGACTCGACTATTGGAAAGCCTTTACAAATTACACTATTTAACATGGATGAGACGAAGAGCATTATTTAATTTTAGGCATGAAAAAGTTAAGTAAAATAAAATAAAATAAAAGAGCAGCATCCGGGTACGTAGGGTGTTTTCTTAATGCCAATTGCAAAATAGTCCCACACAGTAGAATAGGGCAGCTCACTACATAAAAGATTCATGAAGTCAAG
The DNA here is from genome assembly GCF_002878395.1 of Capsicum annuum. Taxonomy (NCBI): domain Eukaryota; kingdom Viridiplantae; phylum Streptophyta; class Magnoliopsida; order Solanales; family Solanaceae; genus Capsicum; species Capsicum annuum. Next base: position 146,439,866 of record NC_061112.1, on the reverse strand, counting down.
TAATTAAAATGATGATAATTTAAGTAATCCAAATAAAACGCACAAATATAAAGGGCATTTGGTATTTTGGCTAGAAAAAAATTCATTCAATCGATAATACTTGTACACTATTGATTCGACTCACATTTTATTCATTGATTTTTTAAATTAGACAAATATTATTAAACATATGTTTTCAGCAATATAAATAAATAAATAAATAAATATGAACGGAGGGAGTAATTATTAGGTACATGCAGGACTATTGTCGTTCCCTGTCCCATTAGGACGAATGCTTTACAGTTGCAGCTCAAACACCAGTGTAGCCATAAAAAAGATTTCGAAATTAAAAACTCTGCTCACATGGGTAAGGATCCAACTCATGTTAGATAACCGCTATTTGCACATTTAGACAAAGTATCAGGGGGTTAACTAGTTAGCTATATATATATATATATATATTGTATGTACATATATAATACATTTTAATTAGCATTTTTTTAAAAAAAAAAAAATGTGTTTTTTGGGGTCTAATTACAGCTCAAACTCCTGGCAGTGTTGTCTAAGCACACAGCATATTCTTTAAGGAATCTAAACAGCTCAGATTCTTCAAGATTCACTTTACTGGGGGCTCATTTTTCATCTGCTGCCCCAGTCAAACTTACCATAAGAGATTCCTTTAATTAACATATCATCAGTGCATGTGTTGGACTTTTCCTTGGTGGCCGCTTACATCTACCTACGGTAGATACTCTTTTATTCTTAGCTGTCAAATTTTCATAAAAGTAATTAGTGGGATATATGAGCTCAAACTGAAAAACAAGACTTTAATTTGACTAAAGCACCCTCTTTCCCTCTCTCTATCATCAGTGGCGGATCCAGATGGCTGGGTGGGGTTTCCGAGAATCCAGTAACTTTCATGTCAATTTAGTATTTATATACAGAAATTTAGTGTAACTATAAGAATTATAAGTTAAAAATTCATAAACAAAGGGTCTTATTGGTCTACTGGATTAAAGTAAGGGTGTCAAATGGGTCGGGTCGTAACTAATTCGGCCCGGTTTGACCCAGCCCGGTAAGCCGTAGAGCTTTAGGGTTCTGGGTCCCGGGCCGGTTATTTTTTTAAAATAGGCCGGCTAACCCGGCCCGGATCAAGTCCGGTCCACGCCCGCCGGTTAACCGGCCCGACCCGGATACTTTTTTT